>NC_048223.1:111643643-111646803 GCF_002007445.2 Ailuropoda melanoleuca | reverse complement strand
GACTTGATAGTTTCCAGAAATGAATGCAAACAAACAGAAGTGTTGCTTTTCCACCCTCTGCAGTCCCATCTCCTTCTTCATTTATTTGTTTAGTCATTCATCCCACAGTCAGATGTCACAATCTAAGAACAAGTGGACAAAATGGTTAGCTGGGACAAGAACAGGACCCTGCTCCTTTTTGCTCTCTTCAATGGTCTCCCGCCACATGGATTTTGGAGTTGAGTGCATCTGAGCTTGAATTCCGATGTACTCTTGAAATCTTCATATTTTCATTTAGACAAAGTTTGTAACAAGCACGTGTCATCTGTGGGGATGGAGGTCAGAACAGTGGTTTCCTTTGGGGGGATATTGACAGGGAGAGGGTACGAAGGAGCCAGTTGCATTGCAGTCAATATTGGTTACCTCAGTCTGGGTGGCAGATAATAGGTGTAAACAGATGTAAAAATTAATTGAGCTATACACTGAAGATTTGTATATTTTATTGTATGACTTACTATGTGTAAGTTTTACATTATTTTGAGAGGAAGAAAAGAAAAGGATCTGGATGGAAAGAGGGAGACATGAGCTAACCCAGCTCTGTCATTAGCTTAACATGACCATGGCCCAATCACTCCCTCTAGGGACCTCAGCGTCAACTCTGAAGACCCGCACCTAGATTCCATGGCTCTTTGGACACTCTGTGATGAGGTCCATGACAGCAGTGAAGACTGGGATCCATTGCCCCCTTTTATCTCTACTAACACATATTCCTCTTGTTCTGTCAGCCAAGGAAGCCAGCCTCTAGGCATCTCAAAGACCTCATCCTTGGATAGGCAACTTCTAAATGCTTCTCCTATCCTGTGGGAATGTGAGCTTTATTTCTTAAGACCCTGGGAAAGAATTCTCAATAAACTCAATTAGGTGATAGAGTTTCCTCTTGTCTTCTTAATTAATTTTAGTAAATAAATTAAAATGGTGATATAAAGTTGGCAGCAGTAGTCCCACTGTACAGAGTAATCAAAGAGTTGGAAATGTTTTTAAATGACATCATCATCATTATATTTTTGCCTATAAAATAAATAAAACAAATTATTAATATTCAGTTCTGGTCATGAAAATACTGGTATTCAGTACTCATATACAAGAATGCTGTCATAAATTGGCCCAAACAGTTTGGAAAGCAGTTTGGAAATAATTATCAGGAGCCCTAAAGGTGTTTATATCTTTTGGGTCAATTAATCCTGCTTCTGGGAATGTATTTTAAGAGACAATTCAAAGTATAGAACAAAGATACTGTGTTCACAAAATGAAGATGGGGTGAGTTCCCTCATGATGCTTCTCTCCACATTCTGAATCCCATCACCACTCCCAGGGTCACCCCAGCTCACTTGTTCTCCAAGTGTGGTCCCTGCACCAGGAGCCACAGCATTACCTGGGGCTTTAACAGAAACATGAGTTCCTGTGACCCAGTCCAGGCCTACAGACCTACCAATTCAGCAATGTGGGGTTTTGCACACACCCCAGGGGATGGTGTTGCCTGTTCAAGTCTGAGAACGACTGGAGCCTCTGAGAACTTGACAAGAGCAGCTAAAGGGAGGCAAGGGGGTAGGGTGTGCCTCCTGATTCTGCTTGGTCTGAACTTGTCCCTCTTCCTCAGCTTATCACCCGGCACACAATTCATGAGGCACCTGACTTCTTGATTTCTTTGGTCAGTTTTCAGAGGTTTTCAGCTACTGCCAATCTGTATGACGTCAACACAGGATACTAGAATGGGCAAAATGGAGAGAAGAGACAGGAGAACCCTGTTTAATAAATCTGTCTCTTGTTTGAGTTGTAAACAGGGAGTCAAGCCAATAGGGCTAATTCCTGGTCACCCTAAAAAGTGTTCTGATAAACACAATAATAAAATGGTCATGCCTCAAGTTCCTTGAAAAGACAACCTCACTTGCTCCTCCTGCTCCCCTGGGTGGAGAGCGAGGAAAATTCTGCTGCAGGACAAACCCATCCTTCAGGCAAGCCTGACCCAGGCAGGGGGGCGCTCCTGTGAGGGCCCAGCCCACTGGCTGCTACAGTCTGCGGCCTCGCCATGTTTTCACCGCCACCGCGAGCGTGGCAGCTTATGCACAGTAAATTAGATGTGGCCATCATGCTGACATGGACAAATTGGCAATTACAGCAGAAATAATTCTGCCCTGGACTTTGTTCCTGAGCCCATGCTTTTCGTAGATTTCCTCGGCAGGTTGCCTTGTTCTGAGTCCGGGGCAGTGCACGATGCCTTNGGGAGTCAAGCCAATAGGGCTAATTCCTGGTCACCCTAAAAAGTGTTCTGATAAACACAATAATAAAATGGTTATGCCTCAAGTTCCTTGAAAAGACAACCTCACTTGCTCCTCCTGCTCCCCTGGGTGGAGAGCGAGGAAAATTCTGCTGCAGGACAAACCCATCCTTCAGGCAAGCCTGACCCAGGCAGGGGGGCGCTCCTGTGAGGGCCCAGCCCACTGGCTGCTACAGTCTGCGGCCTCGCCATGTTTTCACCGCCACCGCGAGCGTGGCAGCTTATGCACAGTAAATTAGATGTGGCCATCATGCTGACATGGACAAATTGGCAATTACAGCAGAAATAATTCTGCCCTGGACTTTGTTCCTGAGCCCATGCTTTTTGGAGATTTCCTCGGCAGGTTGCCTTGTTCTGAGTCCGGGGCAGTGCACGATGCCTCCGGAACCTCTCCCGCCTCTTTCCCAGGAAGTGAGCAGCCCAGGCCATTTGGCAGCTCTGTCTTGCTCATGCTCAGCCAGCTCAGCAGTTGGGGCTGCCACCACCCAGGTGCATCTTCCACAGGAGCAGTGACAGCAGGATCTGGGGTGGGTGTGCTCCACTCAGCCTGAGCAGGCTGGGCTGAAGATACATCCCACAAATTAATTAACTTACGCTGGTCTCTTGTAGCTTTGATGGTTACCAAGTGGAAATGTCAGAATTGAGCACATGGTGTCTACAAGTGCCGAATAACTGGGGTGACAGGCTGGATCTTCCTGAAGTCATGAGGCACTGAAAAGTGATTTCTTTTTGGTTTGCTCATGTGAACTTGGTTATGTATTGGGGTGTGTTATGGTTCTTTTCCCTATCTAGTTATGCAGAACTGATCTTGATACCCACATACAAATGGGAAGATTAAAGTCAGTA
>NC_048223.1:111580723-111642797 GCF_002007445.2 Ailuropoda melanoleuca | reverse complement strand
GATGATTCATTAGTTGCGTATAACACCCAGTGCACCATGCAACACGTGCCCTCCTCACTACCCATCACCAGCCTATCCCATTCCCCCACCCCCTCCCCTCTGAAGCCCTCAGTTTGAAAGGTGCATTTTTACAGATTCCTCAGGTACTTGGTCAGAGCCGGCCCAGCCTGGGTTTGTGCCTGTCTAGCTGAACCAGTCTCTCCCAGTGGCCTGCCACAGGGGGCGTTTATTAGCTGCCTGAAGGCACCTGCTACTGCACATTAGATATGTATGATTTGAAATAGAGTCTGTTCTGCTTCTACACGTCTTATAAAAAGTCCATGTGCTGTCGTTCCTGTCCTATAATAGCTGTGAGTGGCTGGCGACAGTGCAAGACTGACATGATTCACGACTCCAGAACTCTGGGAACTACCCAGCCATTGCTTCCCCTGGTGGACCATCTGCATCACCTTCGTCTGACCTTTACAGAAAAGGGCACTGGGGTCCTGCTAGACAAAGCTGTGCCTGGAGTAGAGCTCTGGGCTCCCACCATAAGGCTCGGCCCTCAGGAACTTGTGTGCCCTGGAGAGACAGGTTTCCTCTCTTTGAGTTACTTTTTCTGGCTTTGAGAGCTGAAGCCCCTATCACTTTTTGTAGCTAGAGATTTCTGTGTCCTTTCTGTTCTTCTTATTTATTTTTTGTCCCTGTCAGAGACAGTCAGTATTTAGAATAAATACTCCAGACTACTGAGGAGAATTGAGGAATTTTAGAGCCGGCAAAGCTCTGTGAGGATCCCCATCTCCCCTTGGCCTTCTTCTAAGCAAATCAGGCTCCTTAACGTTCCCGTGGTACCACCTTGAGCCTTTCTAGTCATGGGACATTTGCCCATGTCATTCGCCCTTACCTTTGAGAATCAACTTCTTTCTATTCAGATCCTTCCTATCCTTCAATATTATGCCAATTCCTCTTCCTCTGTGAAACTTGTCAGTGTGAAGATGGGTAAGATCTGGTTTTGGAAATACAAGACAGTTCATTGAATAACTAGCTGAGATGCCTGGATTTTTTTCTGCTAAGCATGGAGCACCAACGAGGTGAGAAATGATACGGTCAGAACTCTGCACGAGGAGTATTGAGAATAATGGACAAGCAATGGGAACCATTTATGACGCTATCACAAAAATCCAAGTGAGAGACGGCCTTTCTTAGGGTAATACAAATGGAGAAAAGGAATAAAAATGAACAAAATAATACCTCATAAAGAGATAAGCAATTGTTTAGATATATGCAGTGGTTGACTCCCCACTTCCTAGGAGATAATGCACATTAAAGTGCTTTCACAGACTAGGAAGTGCTGTGTATAAGAAGGATCTGGCCATTGCTAGCTCATTCCTCATCAGTTTATCTACATCTTGGAAAAGGTCTTAAATTAAATCATTATCAAAAAAGGTAGATAAAAACCAAAGCTATGATATCTATGATATGATGACATGATATTTTGTCAGAAGAAAGTTATCCAAATAACCTATTTACTTCAAAGGCAATACAAATTTTAAGTCTGAAAATTCTGCTTTGAAATGGCATAAAAATGGAAATTTCTCAAGTGAGTCATTCAATAGGACAGGCTGTTCCTTCTGGCTGTTCTATTCAAGCTCCTCTCCANATACCTCATAAAGAGATAAGCAATTGTTTAGATATATGCAGTGGTTGACTCCCCACTTCCTAGGAGATAATGCACATTAAAGTGCTTTCACAGACTAGGAAGTGCTGTGTATAAGAAGGATCTGGCCATTGCTAGCTCATTCCTCATCAGTTTATCTACATCTTGGAAAAGGTCTTAAATTAAATCATTATCAAAAAAGGTAGATAAAAACCAAAGCTATGATATCTATGATATGATGACATGATATTTTGTCAGAAGAAAGTTATCCAAATAACCTATTTACTTCAAAGGCAATACAAATTTTAAGTCTGAAAATTCTGCTTTGAAATGGCATAAAAATGGAAATTTCTCAAGTGAGTCATTCAATAGGACAGGCTGTTCCTTCTGGCTGTTCTATTCAAGCTCCTCTCCAATCTCAAAAGTTTAAAAATACATGTCTGTCCCAGTGGAGTCATCTTCTGTGGCTTGGTATACCAATTTATGGTTTAGATCCAGGAAACAACTTGACTCACCTATGTCTCCATTGGGTTTTTAATAAAACATTTCTCAACGTAAACTTCTTTCAAATAGATGTCCATGTGTTATTTCCAATGGGAAAATGGGAGATGAGTAGAACAGGCTACCATTAAAATCTAATGGGTTTCTCTTGGAAGCTTGAGTATTATAAATGTTTTAAGGGAAGAGAATCATGTCTTAATTCTCTTAGAATCCTTTAACGATCCCAGCCCAATATCTGGCCCAGAGTAGGTGATCAATACCTATTTTTTTTTTAAAACTAGAGGTCACCACTATAGTTTAAAAGTATTTGTCTACTTGCTAGTAAAGATACCAAAACAGTTTGATGAACACATTCATAACTAAAATATGTATGAAATGCCTACCTTTGAGTTACCTTTTCTGGCTTTGAGAGCTGAAGCCCCTATCACTTTTTGTAGCTAGAGATTTCTGTGTCCTTTCTGTTCTTCTTATTTATTTTTGGAATTAGGGCTTAGTGGTGGCGTTGGATTGAAACTAACAGAAATCTAACTCAAGATGGCTGAAATTTTTTTTTGAATTTATTGCTTTTTTAATAGGACAGGGATATGTTGGGGGGAAAAATGTCGGTTTTTCGTCTTTCAGCTCTACTTGCTTCTGTGTTGGATTTATTCTCCTGCTGGCTGTGTTCTTGTTACAGAAAAATGGCACCAGGAGTTCCAGGCCTGCCTTCTACAGGTTTTACTAACTTGGGGAAAAAAGCATTTTTTCTACTTGTTCCAGCAACAATCTCAGACCGACTTGAATTCATAGCCCATCCCTTAACCAATCATTCTCAGCAGGGGATATGAAAATGATCCCTGGATCTGAGGGACAGGGCCAGTTGGGCTGAGTCCAGAAGATAATTCACAAAGACAGTCAAAGTGCTGTTACTAAAAAGTAGAATTGATTCTGGACAGGCAAAAGAGTAGTAAATACCCATTTCAAGAGTATTGACATATTTATTTGAAAAAAAATCTTAGCCTTCAAGAGGCTTATAGTCTGGAACAGTACTTATACAATTTACAGACTCTACCACAAAATTAACTCACTTGTATTTCATCCATATTCCCAAACAGAATTCAGACATGCAAATCTACTTTCATGGACTATTCAACATTTAGTATAAAACTTTGCATCAAGGACTCCTATATAAATGTTTGACCAAGTTTAAACACAACTTCTCCAAGAGTTAAAATATCTTTGCTTAAGCTTAACTTCATCCTGCCCTCAAGTAAATGATTGAACTTTGTCTTAAATTAAAAATCAGTAGTGCCATCCTAAAAACCTTATGCAGATACATACATCCCTAAGGCATATTTTCCATGGCAATCATTCCTTAGAGCATGATCCTTGCTGGTTATATGGGTAAGTTTATATGCCTATCAGGACTCACTGAGCCTTTGAAGTCCAGGGATACTCCTATTCTTTGATGCTGAAACAGCACCATGGAATGAAAATAAGAGACACACCTTCCAAGGAAAAGGCTACCACCATCAACATACAGACGTGATTTCCTGTGCCTAGCCTTGCTTCTTACTCAGTGCCTTAAGTTGGGATTCCTAGGAGCAGAGCCAGAGATAGGATTCCTGGGCAAGTGATTTTTTGAATGAGTGCTTTTAGGTACAGCCTGAAAGGAACCAGGGAAGCAGGAGAGGTCTGTAGAAAACTTAGACAAAGATGTAAGGCTCTAGATTCAATATGATGGTTGAGGGGCCTGTGAAGTATGGGTAGCACCCCAGAGTTGTCCCGGGGGGAAAGAAAGGGGTCCACCTTTAATATGGAATAGTATTCACTGATTGGTTGCAGGCTTCTTCTGCCACCTCCCCCCCCAGTGGGGGAGTGGGCCTTGAGTAACTTCCAAGGCGTTGCTGGGGAAAGTGGTTCCTGTTGATGAAGATAATTCTAATAGGAGGGTGGCAGCTGTGTTTGCTGGAAGAAGGATGAGAGTACCAGCCTGTAGAGAGGATCTGGAGAAGGCTCCGCAGCTTTTGCTGTCATGGCAGTAAATCATAAATGCGTGGATGCCGAGATCAGTCTGGTAGACAGTTCATTTGGTTGCACAGTCACTTTGACAGAAGCAGCAGATTTTGAACACACACACACACACACACACACACACACACACACACATTTGTGGCTCCCATTGTGGGAGATTGTAGGGCTGCCTGCCTCACTATGGTACGTTATTGGCAGTATTGTATATAAGTTAGTATTTTACCAGGAACAATGGAATCATTGCCATACAGCAACAAAAGGGCTTTCCCTCTTGGAATGCCACTAAGACATCCCAAAGATTTTTATCATCTCTGTGTTTTATCAAGGAGCATTAGGTTGAAATTTATTTTCTCAATTTGTTAAGGTCAATATGACTATTGGAAACAATAGAGGTTATAATCCACCCTTAGGTCTTACTGCGTTAGTGTGTCATTGGCATTTCTGAGCAGACAATGCAAGGAAGAAGGACAGCTTCCAGTTCTCATCTAAGACTAGGTCCAGTTAATTAACTGGAGGGCATCATTGTATAGAGGGCAGTTCCTAAGGAGAACTGATGAAAACACATTTCATTTGCAGGGAAAGATTAAACGGGGCCATAATGGAAGCATAGCCAGGAAATAGAAATGCAGCTCTTTCTGACAAAGAATTTTAAACTGGCCCATGCTGGACTTAGGGCCTAAGGGATACATAGTTCTTTTTGGCTTTTTCTGTGTCAGTGAGGACTTCTGGAGACTTTCTCTAGCTGATTAAGCAGTTTTTTAAAAACCATGTTCAATCAGATGATAGTGTCTGCAGGAGAACGCTATGGGCAGGAGGTTAGGGAGTGAAGACCAATCTCTGCTGGTCTGGGGCTGGAGGGGGCAGGTTATGGATGGCTCACAAGATGAAGTTGCTCTCATTTGTAATTACTTTGGAGGCAGGGAAGGCGATTCTGGTCTTTCCGAATTAGAAGGAAGCTTGAATGACCTAATAAAGGCTATTGCTGTTTATTCACAAAGGGTTGTGCCAAAGAATGCTAACCTGGGTTTTCTGTATGAAGTGGCAACCGCTAAGGCATCATTATCTTGTTTATGTGCAAAAAATATGAAGGTTAAGTAGATGAAAATTTACTTTTGTGAAGGCAAATGCTTCTACCATTCTGTACCTACAACCCAACTGCCTCAAGATCAAGTCGTTCGTGGAGTACAAGAGGCAAGCCAGTGACGAACCTGCCCCTGTGTGCTCACACCTCTTAGATAAAAGACTTTGTTTCTCTCTTCGTATAAATGCTAGGCAGAGCAAATGGGAGGTGGGGATACAGAAGCCAATGTCCCAGGGAAAAGGTGGCCTTGAGAAGAGCAGGGACAGAGGGAAAGAGGCAGGCTAGAATGACGGACTTACATTATGCTTGCCTAGTAGCGATGGTGAAGTCACGTTTTGCATCCCTACTCCTGCCTTAACCGAAGAGAGAGTGACTTGTCTGAGATCCAACAACTAGTTAGTGGGAGGCAGAACCAGCACCTCACTACTCATGTCCCACCTTCCGGGGCTTTCTTCTACACCTGGGATTGGAAGACCTGACCCATGGCTATTACCAAAGAAAAACCAGGACAGTCACGAAAGTGGTAAAAATAGATCTCACTCAGGAACTACGTGATAGGGAAATGCAACCTCCATATAGAACCAAGCTCAAAATTCTGCATGCTGCATGGGCAAGTGGGGACTTAGCACCAAGGAACAGGGTGAGGGGTTAGTGGATGGAAAATTGCTAAGAGGAAAATCAGGGATAAGGGGAGGTTCTGGCTAAACTGACCTGGTGGGATTCTTGCTGAAGACAGGTCAGAGGGATCAAACATCACTTAGGGCATTTGATTAGATATTAATGGTGGGGAATTCTGGCTAAACCAACCTCACAGGATTCTTGCTAAAACTGGACTCTACAAGGACAGAGACAGAAGCCCATTTTGGGGCCTTGACAAGCAAAGGGCTCAAAGGAGCCTAACTACAGTTTGGTCAAGAAGAGTATCTTGGTCACTATGTAACCCGTCTCTCAAAAGCCCATTAAATCATTTTCAGATTCTCTTTCAGAAGTGGGGATCCTACCACCACTCCTACCTACCTCACAGGGATTTTAGGATAGAGAGGAGATACACAAATGCTTTGGAAACTTTAAGCCATTATTAGGTACAGGATACCTAAGGATTGATTTCTCCAGTACAACACTGCCTCCAAGACTTCTGAAAAATATTCCCTCTGCCAGGATCCTCATTGCTGTCTGGACTGCTCTTTGAGGAGAAGGTAGAACCAGCTCTTCCTGATGATTTGGAATGGAAGTATTTGGAAATAGTCTTTGCCCTAATGAGAAAAGGTGTTTCTCTTCAGAAAGCCAGGTGTTTACTTAATGACGCATCAAAGACTGTTTTTGGAGCACATGAAGGCTTTTGTATTCTAAGGGGAAAGAATGAGAAACATGTTTTCAGTAATCAGCTTCCAATTCTTATACCAGTGAGTAAGATATTACAAGAAAACCTGGATACATTACAATGGACCAACATTTCTCTATGGTTTTCCCTGGACAGGATGCAAGGAGGGAACAGCCCTGTGCAACCTATGCCTGATAAGGAATAGGATCATCTCCCTAGGTTATGGTTTCTCGTTCCTTCTTGAGCTGTGAGTTAGCCAAAGACTGAAGAGCTCCAACTTCATAAATCAATAACTCTTCAGGAAATGACAGTTAGCTTTGAGCACTGTATTAGGCAGGATGGAACAGAGGAACGACACTAGCCACAGAATTACAGAATTTTCAAAGTGGCCTTTAGTATTTGCTTCTTGGGCTGGCTNAGAACACTGGAGAGAAGAGAAAGGCTTCTCCTCAACTGACTCACTGGGTTTCCCTTTTCCCTTTGGCTGCTAGAGAACTCAGAGCCAACTATGTGGCTCTGAATCGACACTAGCCACAGAATTACAGAATTTTCAAAGTGGCCTTTAGTATTTGCTTCTTGGGCTGGCTTTCAGGCTCCATATGTCTCTGTCCTTGCTTTTCCTGTACTAAATTATCTTGTATAACATATCCTGCTAAGCTGCCCTAAAGCTTCTTTGAAATAATGGCAGATATAGGTCACAACGACTGTGGGTTGAGCTGGCCATTCCTCCTCTCTGAGGCTGCTTAGAACTTGGCTGGCGTCTCTTCTTGCCCTAAGATGCAATGAGGCCACGAGTTGATGATCAAATTAGGAAGATGCTACTAATAGACAGCCTGAGACTACTACTCTCAAGGGCTGAAAAAAATGGAAGGGGCCGAGGGCAGAAGCACAAGACCAGTGTAGAGACAGGACTCAGAGAATGTTAGTGCTNACTAATAGACAGCCTGAGACTACTACTCTCAAGGGCTGAAAAAAAATGGAAGGGGCCGAGGGCAGAAGCACAAGACCAGTGTAGAGACAGGACTCAGAGAATGTTAGTGCTGGAAGGGAATCTGACAGCCTGAGAGTTTAACCATTTATTTTACAGATGAGGGGCCTGAGGCCCAGAGAGACGTGTGTCACCTAAAATCATAAAACTGTTACTGGCAATTCTGGACCCTCATCTCCATGTGCATACATGGCAGGGCACAGTCTTCTCTTCACCCCTTCCTATCTTCAGCCAAAGTGGACAGGATGTCACTTAACATAATAATCATCATCAGAGTTTGCAATGGGAGGTGATCTATATTAGCAAAAGACTTATTTCTTTATAGATACTACATTAATGGACGTGACTATCCTAGAAAAACCAATGTTTGCCAGGGCCAGTTCTTGGAGTAGCAGTGTGAGACAATATCTACAATTTGTTAAGAGTCAAGAAGAACTGTATAATAGTAGGGAGGGGTTATGAGCCTCAGTACATGGGAAATCTCAGTATGACCCTTGGGGGGGACTAGTAAGGAAAGGAAGATGAAGGGGAAAAACTGAAGTGTCTTCAGGGCACTCATGTGGGCAGANAAACCAATGTTTGCCAGGGCCAGTTCTTGGAGTAGCAGTGTGAGACAATACCTACAATTTGTTAAGAGTCAAGAAGAACTGTATAATAGTAGGGAGGGGTTATGAGCCTCAGTACGTGGGAAATCTCAGTATGACCCTTGGGGGGACTAGTAAGGAAAGGAAGATGAAGGGGAAAAACTGAAGTGTCTTCAGGGCACTCATGTGGGCAGATTCTCAGCTCTCACCAGAAAGATACCCCAAAGGAGCAAGAAAAGGAATGTTAATTTTGCCTTCTGTGCTCTGACTTGTGTTTTTCATTGGTCTTGGGTAAGCCTGGAATGTTCTGGGGATGAACCAAGACTGTAAGTCTTTTTGACCATGGCAGGGCACAGTGATTGAGATACTTTTAGGTGGTTCTTCCTTCCTCAGAGACTCTGCCGTGCGTGTGCTCCTTGCAAGGAGCTTGGCTTGGATTTTGACAGCTCATCCATTCTGTCAATGCCAATTTGACTTGAGGTCTATCCTCCCTGGTGTAATAAAACCCCATTACCTGGGGATCATCTGAACATTTAATGAGCGTACTTTCTATTATAGTCTATGAAAACAAAACTCGTTATCTGAGAAAACTTGATAGAGAAGACAAGACTTCTGGGGTGCCTAAGTGGAATTGGCATAATTGATAGAGAGAAAACATTATTTTTAGCATTAATAATTACCACCAACCACCATTCAAGAGCATGGTTCTGTAATTAATACATTTGGAGACAGATTCCTTGGTTTCAGCGATTTCTCAGTAGAAATGTCAACTTTGTCATTTTCTTCCTGATGTGTAGCGTTTCTAATTACAAAGTATCTGGGAGATGAAAATAACAGATGCTCTTTTGGAGTGCAACTTTAAAGATGATTTTGATGAGATTCCAATGTTGCTTACCCTCCATGACTGACCTTTTATTGTATAAGCTTGACCACGTTTCCAGGTGGCGTGGAATCAGGAGCCAGAGGCAGTAAAGCAGCTGGTGCTGACCTGAGGTCTTTATCAAGCAGCAGTAAAACAGTATAGCTCGCTGCTGCTGCTGCACTGGTCCAGAGACAAGGCTCCTGGAGAATTTAAGACGTTGCTAGTGACGTTCTTCTTCACTTGCATTTTTCGTATTTTAAAAACACGGAGAGCTACATTTTGACGTAGTGGTCAAAGATGTAACTGACTCAGACTTAAGTAGACTGACTTTAACTCCAAATCCTGCCAGCTAGCTCACTTGGAATGTACAGAATGCATGAATTAATGTCCAAAATCGCACAGAAGGTAGAATTTACCCAATCTCACATTTTTATGTACATGGGAAATTTCATATTTTATTTCTGCTAAATAGGAGAGTGTAAGCATAAATGATAGGATCTATATTAACTCTACGAACGAAACCTATCCCCAACCTAACCTGTTGATAGGTTTGTCCTAGAAATGAAATCCCCAATGATAATCTGCCTTCCGTGGAAGAGCTGTCATCCAGCCGGTCTCTGACTGGTGCCCTTTGTAGCAAGCAGGGGATTTCAGGGGATGACGTGCTCAGGAAGCTCCACGGAGCTCTTGAGGAATGTGGGGCAAACAGGTTGATGCCCTTGCCTAGGAACACCTGGACAGGTATACTTGGAAAGTCGATGAGGGATGCCAACTCCTTAGGGGTTACTTTTAATCCTGCCTGAACCACAGAGAGGATTAATGCCATCAGAAATGGAAATGGTTTCATTTGATGTGTTTCTGAAACTTTGCCTTGTTAGCATTCTGGGTGAACCTTTTAGAGAAAAAGCTCTTAGTGGGAAAACAGAAAAGCTATTATTATGCTACCTTTAAACCTTTCTTCCTTTTCTGTTTCAATTTTAGAGTTTTAAAATGCCCTCTTGTTTTCACCCCTTGGTTTCTTTCACTTTTATTCTTGCTTAAAGGAATAGCTGTTTAGAAAGTAAGAAATAAATCAATAGGTAATTTCTTAAGCATCTGACAGTTTCCTTAATGTAGATAAAAATGGATTTTTTTTTTAAAGATTTTGAGTGTGATTTTGCTTTTGGGTTGCATTAAAGGTATAGTGTGTCTCTGATCTCAACAATGAAAATGGAAGAGAATCGAAAGAAAATAGAAGGAAATTTATTTGATTTTAGACCTAGAGAGGCTTTAGAAATAATTTAATCAAATGGTCATTTTTATAGATGAGCAATGTAAGACTCAGAAAAACAAGTTTTTTTTCCAAGGTCACACAGCTAGATGGTCACGGTCTGGGTCCACACCTGATCAACCCATGTACCCATTGGCTCCTGAGCATTAGTCACAAATATTCATGGTTGTTTAAGGTCCTATTCCCCATACTCCCCCTCCTACCCTCCTTGCCATTCCTGTAGTTTCCTTTACCTATTCCTGGCTTTCTCACTTCTGTTCCCATCTCTATCTAGTTCTATGATGTCCCCATCCCAGTCCTACTTCTGGCCTCTGATATTTGGGGTATCCTCTCTGGTCTGGGGAATTTGATACTTGCCCTCTGATTCTCAGTGCTTGTGTTGCCTTATATGAGGTGCTCTGTTCCAGATCCAGCCCTGCAGAACCGAAGCCTAATCTAGGCCACCCAGCTACCATCCTGCCTGCATTAGTCGACCCGTCCTGGGTTCCTTCCATTACTGGTTGGAGCACACTTAATTGGTAGCTGCTGAGACTTTTCAGCCTACAAAAGACATTTTCATCTCTCTCCCTCTCATGTTCTGGCATCCTTTATGACCTGCCATTTCTTTGAAAGTTTGATGAAAGGGGGCTGTGAACAGGACTGTCCTGAGAGAAAACTCACCTTAAGAGCTGCTAATGTGTTCATGTTTTAAAATTCTCCTGCAAATGTGCAATTTTAAAGGACTTCTGAAAATTCCTTTATCCCAAAGAGCAATGCTGGTGATGAAAATTTCAGGCAGTGTGAAAAGTTAGTGAAGTAAATGTGTCCGTTCAATCTGAGCCATCTGAGAGCACTTCAAATCACAACACTTAACACAACTCTTCCCTTACACTTTGGAGCAATGCTTGGTTAAAGAGCTTTGAGCTTGCAGTGAGAAGACCTGGATTTGAGTCTTGCCTCTACTCCTTGCTTCCTGCAATGGCTTTGGCGGGTCTTTAGGCTTCTTTAATGTTCATTTTCCCATTTGTGAAATGGAGGTAAACATGCTCGCTCTTTGTCTTCCTGAAGGGTGGTCAAGAAGATAAAATAGATCTAATCCCTCATCACTTGACTCCCAAGACAATGAGTTCTTGTTTCTACTCCTTCTCTGGCTATCTCAGTTCTTCCTTCTCTTTTTCTGATTACTTCTTATATATGGTATGCTCCAATAATCAATACTTGAGAATAAAGGATCCCCTCTCATAGCTTTTGGGAAATTATTTCTGGCAGGTGACCATTCATTCATATTTCCAGCCTTAACTTCTTTCCTAAGCTTTGTACTTTGTCCTTATGCATTTGAGTGTATTATAAACAGATCTAATCCAACTTGTCCAGGGCCACACTTATACTCTTTTACACCACCAGTTGGATGATGCCAATAGACAGACAGACAGACAGATAATAGGAATTGGCTTATGTGAGTATGAAAATCTCCTGTTGCAAGCTAGAGAATCAGGAAAGCCAGTGGGTAATTCAGTTCAAGTCTGAAAGCCTGAAAACCGGGAATGTTGAGGTGTAAGCCAGGAGAAGATGGATGTCCCAGCTCAGGGAGAGAGAGCAAACTCGCCCTTCTTCTGCTTTTTTGTTATATTCAGTTCCTCAGTGGGTAGTGTGATGTCTGCAAACATAGGTGAGGGTGATCTTCCTTACTCAGTCTACAGATTCAAATGTTAACCTCTTCTGGACACACCCTCACAGATATACCCAGAAATAATATTTTATCAGCAGTCCGGGTATCCCTTAGCCCAGTCAACTTGACACATAAATTTAATCATCACACGGCCCTTAATAATGCTGCCTTGTAAGATTATGTTTGACTCTTTTTTATGCTGAATTGTAAGATCCATGAGAGCAAAGACTTTTCTTTTCATCCTTCCCCCTAGAACATGACATATAGTAGGGCTCAGGAAATGTTTCCTGGCTGATGAGATAATTCATCCCATGGAGCTTTGCAAACCAGAAACTCTACACTCTGGTTAGAGATCAGAAACATTCAGAGATGTCTCATGAATGCATGCAAATGGGATATCTTAGACTTTTTCTATGAGAACAAAATAAATGATACAAATAAGGTTATTATTCATGCAGCAGACATTTATTTGAACACCTGCTATGGGTCAGGGTCTCTCGTCCTAGCAATACTAAGATGGATGAATAACCTGTCCTCTTTTTCCCCACTCACTGAACTCCAGGATCGTAGTCAATTGAGGGAGCCACATTTCCGGGTTGTAAACAAGGTTTAAGAACAATATCATGGAATATATCAAAATCCAAGTTCCTTAAAATGTTCTCTACCCCTCCCCTCTTTGAATAATCTGAGGCCAGCAAGGTCATATAAAATGTATTACAAAATTCATGAGCTCATGCTTAGTATAATGATTTATTGATAAAAAGTTAGAGTAATGGTTCATTGTCCAATCAATGCAGGAAGATTTATCATTATGTTCAGACACCATCTCTTCATGTTTGGCTCCATAAACTATTTCTTTATGTTCTTTGCTGCCAAATGAGCCATTTCTGGCAAATTTCATAACTCACTGAGAGAAAAAAAGAGGTGGCAATAATATTACAAGGCCATAGGTCTTTAGAACCCGTTTGTATTGAAACATGTGCACCTTCTGGCCTCTACAGCTCCCTAATGCTACTTATTTACTACTAGTTATGTCATTACTCGTGATACTCCATTATCCATGATGTTGCCTATGAATATTGGCTTCCAATGACTCTCTTTGAGATCGTCACTGTGTTTTGTTGATGATGACCACAAGTGCAAGTTATACCCAGTGTATATAGAAAAGGGTGAATGGTAATTCATTTCCTAGTCATGTTAAGCTCAGTTTTCAGAATAATAGCATAAAGAGAACAATGCAACTTGAAACGCGGTCTTCTCTTGAACTCTTCAGCTGTAATCACTACATTCCTAGGATGTGATCTCTTTCAATGCTGACCATGTCCCAGTTGTCCACACACTTTTCCCAGTGGTAACGATAGGTGAGGGACCAGACGTAGACTTTAAGAAACAAAACAAATGAAAAAGGGGGAAGAAAGGAAAGACAAACCAAGAAACAGACTCTTAACTATAGAGAACAAACTGTTGGTGACCAGAGGGAAGGTCGATGGGAGAACAAAAAAGAGTGAGAAATCCATTTCCTAACAGGATTTTTTTCCCATTAAATTCCTCGGCATGAGAGAAAAAAAATCACCTCATATTTTTTTTGTAAACTCTTATGCTATTGTGGCTAATCCAAGGCTAAGATTTTTCTTTTACTTCTGTCCACCTCTGTGCGTTTTTTTCAAATGCTATTTAAGAGGGAAACATGCCACTAAAGCCAATTTAGTACATTAGAACTTTTACTATTTTTATTAGCAAATGGGAAATTCTACCTTTTGCCCAAGGCAATTACTTTCAGTTCCTGAAAGCATAATAATTTTGTATGTTTCACTGAGGATGGAATTCCTGATGAAAATGCTAAGTACCCGTCCTGTGCCCCCACTGAAATGTTACACACTTGTTCTCAACAGATCACATATAACTCAGTGTAGAACAGTGAATTAGTTTGGGCTGCAGCAACATACGAAAAAATAATCTTTAATGTAAAAAAAAAAGATAAGTATGAAATAGAAGGTTTTACTAAAATCACATGCACATGAAATGTTTTTTGCCTTTAAATACAACTAAAAAAGGAACATTTGTTATGGCAGAAGTAGAGATGGAGAATGTAGTCTGTTAGAGTGAAAAAGATACAGGGCAAATTGAAACTCAAGGAAGGCAAAATAAGAATGTTGCTTCTGAGAAACTTCTATTAACCACACCACGTCTAGGTGCTGTATCAGTTACTGAGGAGCAATGAGGAGACCCCAGAATACAGCCCCTGCCTGTCAGCCCCAAGCCAGCAATCTTGGTCTTGGTCACAGCTGTTTGTACCTCATTCATATCTTTGCCTGTTGTATTTTACATTCGATTGTTTATAACTTTTATTAGTTCTTTTTTTAAAGATATTATTTATTTATTAGAGCACGTGCCCGAGAGAGAGAGAGAGAGAGAGAGAGAGAGAGAGAGAGAGAGAGGGAAGGAGTAGGGTCAGGGGGAGAGGGAGAAGCAGATTCCCTGCAGAGCAGGGAGCCCTACATGAGGCCAAATCCTGGGACCCTGGGATCGTGACCTGAGCCAAAGGCAGACACTTAACTGACTGAGCCACCCAGGTACCTCTAATTTTTATTAATTCTTAAGAGCGTTTATTTTAGAAATATTAAATCCATCTTTGATAGTTATAATTTATATACATAGATGTATCTATCCATATATATGTTCATATATGTATAGTAAATGCTCTCATTTGGTCTTTCACATTTTTTATGATGTCATTAGCTGAAATTTAATTTGTTTAATATAGATAGTAAAATAGGACATGTAGGTTTTTCGTTCATGACTTTCAGCGCTTTATCATGCCAAGGAAGGTCCTGCCCGTCCGAGTGTTATAAAATCTATTTTCCTGTAGTGTCCCCTAGGACCTGAATAGATCTTCCTTTCCAGTTATATTTTTAAAAATAAACTTGTTATGTTATGTGTCTGTAATACACATACAGAAAAATGCACAAATCATAAGCATGAGCTCTATGAATTATCTATGGTTAGCTTCTCTCAGAAGCTTTAAAAAATATATACTTAAATTTAACAAAGGTATATTACACAATCCTATAATTTAGACATTAAAGCGTACCAATCAATGGTTTTACTATGTTTATAGGGTTGTGAAACCCTCGCTACCATCAATTTTAGGACATTTTCATCATCCCAAAGAGAAACTCCCTGTCTCTTAACAGTCACTCCCCATTTCCCAGCAACCTCTCTGCCCTGGCAACCACCAATCTATTTTCTGTCTCTGTAGAATTGCCTATTCACTCCAGTTAGCTTCTTCATCCATCTGGAATCTATTTTCGTGTGTGGTGTAGAGTTCTAACTTTTTTTTTTTCTCTCAAATGGAAAAAAATTGTGGGTTGTCAATAATAGTCTAATCGAGTAAACAAATGAAGAAGTAGCCCAGAGAATTATAGGAGTTCAGAAACAGAAGCAACGGCTTATGGGTGCATAGTCGAAAAGGCTGCCTGGAGCAGGAGGAGTTGCAGCGTGAGTGCGGTTTGGAAAGACGGAAAAGGGCAGAGAGAAGAGGAGTGGTGGGGGGCAGGTGTGGGAAGACCCACCAGAAGCTCAGAGCAGGTGCAGGAGTCCGGTCTCTGAGGAAGCTCCTGTGTGTAAGAAATATCACCACCTGGAAGGCTGTAACAGGTAGCCTGGGCACAGGCTGTGACATCCTTAAACACTAGTCTGAGAATTTCTCTTTAAATCACAGAGCAGTATGAAGGGTTTTACAATGGAAGTGAAGTGGAGAATGTACTAGAGAATATGTAAAAGGTTTGAACCTTCTTTGCACAGATGGAGAATCAGCAGCAGCTTCTCTTAGTCCTCTTGCAACTCCTTGTATGGCCCTCACTGGTTGAGAAACCGTTATTGAGTCATTACCCCTTTGTTTCTCATTTGTGTTAGGGGGAAAGGGAGCTCTTTCTAGCGTTGGGGTCCTGGGATTTCTGGAATGGAAGGTAAGTTGCAGACTTGATGCAATAGTGGCAGCTAACATCTGTTAAGCTCTGCTTCTGTACCAGGTCCTGTTCTAAGCACTTCATGTGTTCGGTCACATCCTCTCATCAATTCTAAGAGATAGTTGCTATTGCTATCAGCTGCTTCTACAAATGGGGGAACTGGGATCCAGCAGTTTGTTGTCTTGCCCACAGTCACACAGCTAATAAGGGCGAAGCCAGGATAGGAACTCAGTATGTTCTCTTTCTCCTCCTCTTCCTCCACCTCCTTCTCCTTCTTTCCCTTTCCTTCCTTCCTTCCTCCCTCCTTTCTTCCCTCCCTCCCTCCTTTTGTTCTTTTTCTCTTTCTTTCTCCTTCCCTCTCACTCTGGGGGAAGCAGCCAGTAAGGAACTGCAGCCTGCCAAAGAACATGTGGGTGAGGCTAGAAGTGCATTCTCCAGCTCCAGTCAAGCCTTGAAACGACTGGAGACCCAGCCAACAGCACAGTTGGACTGCAAGCCTGTGGGACACCCTGAGTCAGAACGAGCCAGCAACATCACTCCTGCATTTCTGACCCTAGGGAGTTGCATGAGATAATAAATCTTATGGTTTTAGCCTGCTGCATTTTGGGGATCATTTGTTACACAGCAATAGCTAACTAATACATCCCCTGAAAATGGCTTGACTAAAGTGAGATTTCATGTAAGAAAGCATGGGACTCTCATAGAGCCTCTTTAGGAAAGAGCCGAGCTTCCCAGGAGTAGAGAGTTATCACCCCACAAAATCAGTCAGCCACTCTCTAGTTTTTTGGAGTGGGACAGCCTCTTGTGTCTCTGTGTGCTGTTTCCTATCTCTTATTCTGTATATTGATTTCTCATTGTTCTTGCTTCTTGAGAACACTGGTTTGTGTGTCATATGGGGTTACTGTGGAACCAGAGCAGCCCTGACGCCATGTGTTTTTACCCCAGAGCCCAACATAGGCTAATTCAGTCCCTGGACTCGATAGCACATTCTCAAGAAAACCCAGCTTCAATCAGGTTGTCTATCACGACAATCTGCTGTGACCCGGGGCCAGGTCACATGGCACTGCAAGTTTCCTTTGCCCAGGCTGAGAATGGGCAGATTATAATAAAATAAAACATGACAGGCAAATCGATTACTATTTCCAACTACACTGAGAAATTATTTATTAGTAACAATGAAATACATTAGGGCATTTATTTTAATCTTTTGTAAAAGAATCTTTTTGAGAGGTAAACAGTTGCTCTTAATTGATCTGATTGTGAAGTTTGTTTTCTCATTTTCAGCATTCATGAAGTAGGAACACACCTGCAATTTTATGCACCAATTACTATGTTGGATAATGCTCTGCTAAAGAGAACTGGTTTCCTGGGGGAAGAGCCCTGTTTCTGTGTGGGTGCTTAAGGTAGCAAAATATGAAGTTGGTTAGTAAAAATTTCATGTTTTGGAAGGCAAAATAATACAGTAGACCGAAGAAGGGGAGAGAGTCAGATGGGCCTAAATTTGCATCCTGAACTTATAACCAAATGATTAAGGACCTCTCTGAGACTCCATCTCTTCTTAGTAAAGCGGACTTATTCGTTATCTCACAGATTCTTGGAAGAACTAGATGCATTGGCATATAGATTATGCATAACCGAGTCCCCAACCTGTGTTAGGAACTTAATATATAACAAGGTCATTACTATGTTTGAGAAACATTTTTTTCAGCCCCCCAAAATAGAGATCTATTTCAAAATTCATTGTATTCGTGGAGAAATGGTAGGAGTAGCCATTGCCTTGTAGCAAATGCCTGCTATTTTGCCTTGAAGGTTTAGGGCTGGTCTTGAGAAAAATAAGGGAGCCATACATTCCACCTCTATCATGATTGTTTTTGCACCTCTATGAAATAGCAGGTCAGGTGGGAACATTCCTGGTAGAGGGCTGCACGCTGGGTCAGACAGTGAAACGGAGTGAGCTTGGAGTCCTGAGGCTCGTGGCAGTCCCAGACAGGACCTGAAGGCCATTCCTCCTCCTGTTTGTCTAAGTGAAAATTCTACCCATCCTTCTAGGGTACTTGTAAATGCCACCTCCAATAAGCCCTCTCAGATTCTCCCTGGTTTCAAGAGTGCTCTTCTTCCTCTGGTCCCTTACATTTCCTCCATGCCCAGTGCGGCACCTTCATTCCACACATGTCTAGCCCCTCCTGAGGGTCAGGCACTGCTGGCTGTTGAGGCAATGTGGATGAGGCAAGCTAGATGAGCCAGCTTCTTGATCTCTTCGAGACCCCATCGCTGGCGTTCTTACCCTCACCCCTGGGGACAAATGGAGTGTGCTTATCTCCGTTGCTCCCGCAAGTTCTCCCGCAGACCCTTGCTTCTGGCGTTAAGGGTAAGTGGTGCTTTGGGACTCGTTTCTGTTTCCTTTTGCACGCAATTGCATTGCAACAACTATAAAGGTTCAGGAGGCAGCCTTCTATATTATAATTAAAGGGATGCAGGGTTTGGAGTCTGTTTGAGACTCAAGCACATCATAACTGGGAAAATTGTATCATTGCAGTGGATCTTTATAACTCAGTGTCCTCGTCTGTAAAAGGAGATGATGATCCCCACCTTTACAGATAATTGTGAGACCTAGAAATCATAGTAGAGCACCGAGACCTAGCATACATCGGCTAAGTCTGGCTAGTACTTTTCATTTTACCTTATCTAGTCATATCATTTTATTTAGCCAAATATTTATTGAAAGCCAACTTCATCCCATTCCAGTCAATGTTGCAGGCACTAAAGGTACAGCAGGGAATAAAGAAGGTAAAGGCCCTGGTCACCTGGAATTTATATCCTCAGTGCTGCGAGACAATCAACGAACATGTCGGGTGGTGGCAAACACGATGAAGGAATGACACCTGCAGGAAGGGACCAGGAGAGAGGAAGGCGGTGGAGTGGGTGTGTTATAGTGAGCTATCTGGAAAGGCCTCAGGGTAGGCTAGCATTGGAACCAACCCCGGAATGAAGTGAGGGAGGAACTCGTGTGGCTGTAGGGTCACTCAGGCTTCAGGTAGAGGGAATCATGGTATGCAAAGAGCCCAGGGAGGAAAAGGGTTGGAGTTTGAGGAACAGCAAGGGGAGTAGTGAGGCTGGGATAGAGTGAGAGAGGATGGTGGCAGGGGACCATACTAACCATATCATCTAGGGCCTATCGAAGAAAAACCCCCAACTTAGAAAGGAGAGCCTTACTCAAGAGGATTATTGCAAGGGAGGGTAGGGACTATCCTAATAAGGAGAATGTTAGGATCATAAAACCTGTAAGTATCTCAAGAGTAAGGCAAAGAGGGGTTTCCTTTTATAGAGGAGTAAACAAGGCTAGCAAGAGCCGGGTGTGGGGAAGAGGGGTGGAAGGATGGTGGATCTGACCACAGATCAGAGAACATTTCACCCTGCGGGCAGGCTGTTCTGAGAAGGGGCTGTGTGCTGATTTAGGCTGAGGGTGGGCATGGAGGGGCCACAGAAGCATAGCTGAAGCTTGGCTAATGAGCATTTTTGCTCTAGTTGAGCAGTGGGGGCAAGCATTCAGCTAATAATGTATGAGGCAAAGCATAGGATTTGGAGGGTCTGTGCCTGGTCTCGCCGTGGATAAACAAGGGGCAGAGGGCATCCGTGAGTCTTATCTAAGTCCTGGGGGGAGGCCAGTTCTTTGCAGTGCACTGTTCTCTGGACCACAGAGGGTCAGGCCATTTCTTAACCTTCCCTGTTTTGCTAGATCACAGGGCTTAGGTGCAATGCAGCATCTTCTGGCCTTTAGATTTTGTCCACATGAGAAATGAAGTGAAGGATATATGACTAATCAACACATGGCCTGTAATACTGGAGTTTCATCCTCAAAGACTCCACTCAAAGACTGTTCAGCTGCCTGCCTATCATTCCTGGATCCCCAGCCTCTGGCTTCTCTTCCCTCCAGCCCACACAGCCCACTCCTGCTGCGTAACCAATGGACTCCCCACCAGCAGGGCAGAAACTATGCTGGTGACTTGCATCACCCACCACACTTGCAGGTACCTTGAGGAGGGCCTAACACGGGGCCTGCTGTTCATTCAGTCCCCAAAATGTCATCAAGTGAGCGCAGTTTCTGATCGATCTAGGATCCACTCAGCTCTTTCCCAAAATAATCACGCAATTCACCAGATTCCAACTGGTGCCTTCACATGAGGAAGCATGACCATGGGAAAAGCCACAAGAAAGGGACTTCTATGGCCATGCTTCAAGTCTTAAGGGATCAGCAAACTTCAGCCAGCAGGCTCAACTAGCCCAGTTTTGAGAAGTGTGGTTGAATTGGCACACAGCCACACTCATTGATTTATGTACTGTGTCTGCTTTCACACTCCAGAGCAGGGTTGAGTTGGTACTGTAGAAACCATATAGCCTGCGAAGCCAAAAATATTTACTCTCTGGACCTCTGCAGAAAAAAAAGGCAGCTGACTCCTATTTCAGTGGTTGGCCCATTGTACCATTGCTTGCCTGCATTGTATATTACAGGGAGCACTTTATTCTAGAAATGTCTAGGGCCTACTTCTAAGTTTGATTAAGACCACCAGAGATTGCCAGAATCTGGTCCGCCTGAGGGCAAGGGGGGACTCCTCTGTGTTAAGACCTTTTTGCACTGCCTGTGGTCTGCCTGGCTTCTGCCTTGCTTACCCACCCAAGCCCACTTTTTTTGGAGAGCTTTGCTCTTTTCTCGGGACTCTGGGTCCATCTGTCTCTCCCCTGAGCTTGCTCTCTCTCAGTGGAGGCCCAGTAAGTCTTCTGTGCGTCTTTGGTAGCTCACAGGTGGTGCTCCTTGCTGGGGGAGGGGGGAGAGGGCGGAATTATCAGGGAGTTACTTTGCAGACTAAAGACTCCCTTGTCAAAGGCCTCCATTTCTCATCTGTTTTACTTTGACCCAAAGCAGTCATCATTTATGAAATTCTTTCCACAGCTTACCGAAGCATTTCAATCTTTTTGCTTTTCATTTTGTTTATGATTATAAATGCAAGGTATAGATTTTATAGAAAATTTTAAATATAAAGAAAGATATTTCAAAGAAAAATACCATATTAATATTTTGGCATGTCTTATTTGCATCTTTTTTTCTTAGATATTTTTAAAAAAATGGGTATCATGATGAAGATACCATTGGATAGGACTTTCTATTTTGATATATCAAGCACTTTTCCATATTATCAATATCTTGGTAAAAGAATTTTTAGTAAATGTATATAAAATTCCATCTTATAGATATGCTAAAATTTATTAATTTCCCTAATTATGGTACTCAGGTATCTTCTCTCTTTTGCTATAATAAATAATCCCATAATTTACATTTATGTATAAGTCTCTGCCCTTATTTGTGTTATTTCTTTATAATAGCACTCTAGAAATGGAATCACTTGGTCAAATAGTAGGAATCTTATGAGCACTGTTTATAATTAACACCAAATAGCTTTCCTAGAAGTATATTTCAATTTATACTCCCTAGCCCTTATAATTTTTTATGTCTGCTAATCGACTAAAATGTTATTTGCTTTAATTCAAATTTATTTGAACCGATAATATTGAACATCTGTTTTTGTGCTGGCTACTCATTCCTATTCTATTCCCTATAATACTTCCACTGTAACTTGTTCCCCAGTATTGAAAGTCAAGGTGACAAGGTTCCAAGCCTGGCTCATCCATGTTCCATCTGTGCAACCCTGGGAAGTATCTTTGGCTCTGCAAGCCTCAGTTTTCTCATCAGTAGAATGGGAATGGTTATATGTACAATCTTGTGATGACCGAGAGTGCCAAGCACCATGTCTTGAAAACTTTGGGGATTGTGAGAGGTGAGAGAGAATCTGTCTGATCTCGTATCTGGAGTTTCTGATGTCTTTGGTTGATTTAAATTTGGAATTTTGTTTTTAGTAAGCATACAAAAATAGCAAAAGAAGACAGCTATAACCAAAATCAACTACTGCAATTGCACGTAGTGGTGAAAAATCCAACCTACAGATTGAGGGTGTGTTGCACGCACAGATGGGGTGCTAGGGACTAGAATATGGAGATGAATGGAGGCTGCAGCCCACCAGGACTGCAGCCTGGGCTCTGGCCAACTGTGGGTATGAATGGAGCTCTATTCTTTAATCACCACGCGGCAAACGAGTTCATCAGTCTATCACAAGTCCATCACCCTGTAGTATCCCTACATGTGTCATAATCTCCCCAAGCCTCCTTGCCACATACTGGTAGAGCTTCCACGCCTTCCCCAGTCATTTGGGGGGATCGCTGCGGTGAGAATAGGTCAGCCTGCCCCACAGCCACCTTCTCTGTGTTTGCCTGGTCGCAACATCACTGTGGGTCTCTGCCATTGCGTTTGTCACCCTAACTCCCTTGCTCCCTGACCTTGCTTCTCCTCTTTGTATTCCAAAGCATCACCACCCCAGGGCTGTTGTGTAACAGAATTTAATGTAGGGAAAAGAGAAAGAGAGATTTTGGTACTTGAAAGCACACAAAATAACTTAAAATTCAATACATGTCGTTAAAATTTCCTGGTCCATTCCCGGTCCCAGGGAATTTCTTCCTGATTGTTTTTCTACTGAATTTCTGACTTTTGCAGATGCAGACAGGTTCTTTTTTCTTTTCTTCTACAGCAGGTGTTTTAAAACTCAGCCCTATTGATATTTTGGGTGGGATAATTCTTTGTTGAAGCTGCCCCGTGCACTGCAGGANTCTTAAAAAAAAAATAACTTAAAATTCAATACATGTCGTTAAAATTTCCTGGTCCATTCCCGGTCCCAGGGAATTTCTTCCTGATTGTTTTTCTACTGAATTTCTGACTTTTGCAGATGCAGACAGGTTCTTTTTTCTTTTCTTCTACAGCAGGTGTTTTAAAACTCAGCCCTATTGATATTTTGGGTGGGATAATTCTTTGTTGAAGCTGCCCCGTGCACTGCAGGATTTTTGACATCCCTGGCTTCTACCAACTAGATGACAATTCTACCTCTCCCGCGACCCCTATTGTGACTCCTGTAAACGTCTCCAGATATTGCCAAATGTCCCCTGGGAGTCAAATCACACCTGGTTGAGAGCTACTACTTAAAAATTGTCTTCCTTATGTCCCTCTTCTTTCATTCTTGGGTCCCTAGACTCCTTACTCCTCCTCCATGCATGAAAAGAACACTGACAAAATTCTTGATACTGAATTCTCCATGCAGCTTTTGGTATTTGATTAAGGTGTTTCTGTGGGCAGGAATGATGAAAACTGTCAAGTCACGAGCTTTATAGAGTGCATTTTCAGAGTCAGCTACATGAAGGAGAGGAAAGGTTTGAGGGGGAGTAGTCAAAGCTGAAGGATGCTTCTTGACAATGGACAGCCTCTTTCCTTTGTCCTGTCTGAGCTTAGATAGCTGGATTCCGCTGCACCTGTAATTCCCTTGGAAAGACCCTGCAGCAATCCAGCACGCATCAGGCTCTGGGTGGCATTTTCCAATTCACAGGTGTTTGTTCCTTTCCTCAATTTCACACCATTATTCCCACTTACAAAGCTTTCCCTTACATTGTTATCATTCCATTTTTTAAGAAAAGCGAATCTGTGCATTATGTACTCAATTCTGCCATCTTCCCCCAGATACACTCAGACGCAATAGGCTCTCTGACAGTCACGACAGGGCTACTGAGGCGGGGCTGCGTTTCAGGAGCTGTGTGCCAAGGCACCCTTCCCCCTCCCTCCCAGAGGTTCTCCTGTGGCCGGAGGCAGTCTCTTAGCTTTTGTTCCTCCCTTTTTATACAAATGCGGACAAACACACCTTCTCTTTGCTGAATAGAGCAGGAGGAAGGTGATGTTTAGTCAGAGAAGTGAGGAAGGCTGAAAGAGCAATGCTTTCTTCAGATTACGGGGGTTATTTTTTAAAATTAATTATGCACATGCTGGGTGCCTGTTGTGCTAAGCTCTTAATATGCAGTTTTTCATTTATCACTGTAACACTCTATCAGATTGGTGCTATTATTCTTATCCCTGTTTTATAGGTGAGGACACTGAGGCTTAAGAAAATAAGTCTCATTTACCTATAATGGACTGCTATTCACCAAAAAAAAAAGGCGGGGGCGGGGGACGACAAACTCTTGATATTTGCTATGCCATGGGTGATGGATAAGCCTTAAAAGCATTATGCTAAATGAAAAAAGTCAGACACAAAAGACCTCATATTGCATGATTTTCTTTAGGGAAGTATCCAGAAAAGGCAAATTTCTAAAGACTGGAAATAGAGGTATTTATAGAGACAGAAAATAGTGACTACCTGGAGTGGGAATGGGGAATAACTGTAAATGGGAATGAAGGTTCTTACTGGAGAGATGAGAATATTCTGGAACTGCTTTATGGTGAAGGCTGCTCCTGTTGGTAAAGTTACTAAGTCATTGATTTGTGCACTTGAAGTGTGAATTTATGACATATGCACTATACTTCAATAAAATTTTTAGAACTGGAAAGAAAGGGAAGAAAGAAGGAAGATGGGGAGGGAGGAGGAAGAAAAGAAGTCTCACGGGAAGGAGCAGAACGCATATTTAAACCTGGGTCTCTTTCTGGAGGCCCTGGTACTTCACCTTTCTACTTGATTGCTTCTTCTGTTCTGTAGTCTCTCTTCCAGTGCCCCTTTACTTTTCCTTTCTTTCATCTCTCTCCTGAACCAAAAGGTTTCCTGCCTTTTGTCCACTATGAGTCTTTTTACAGGTTGACCCCCATGCACCAGGCCCCTGGAACCCACTTACTAGGGAGGTTTGGGCATCCAGCACCATTTTGCATTATTATACTGGACTTCCTGGCTCCGTCCCTTTGAATTAAGCTTTGCTGTGGCTCTAGCCTGGTCTCTTTCCCTTTACCTGCAGGTATATTTTGGCTTCCTGGGTCATTTGTCATTTGGCAATCTGTGGGATGTGGGATGCCCTTGTTATCTGCCTCCATCTGCCCTTGGCTATTCTGTGCAACCAGTTGGCTCCTGGGACACGGATGTGGCTTCCACAGTGTTGGCCAGTGCCTGTGTGTGGCCTGCCCAGAGCTGTTGGATGGAGGGGCTGGGCACTCAGTGGTTCATCTGCAGAGTTAACTCTTAGACCTCTTGTACATTTTCCTTTCCCCTCTACAGAGCCCGTGTGAATTTCTTTCCCCTGGATTATGGACCAATCTGGACAAATGCAGATTTCAGTCTGAGACATTTGGTCACAAAGGCCATTTCTTCTTTAAAGCTCAAGTTACTGAGGTTCACGTATATTAAATCTAGTACCTTCCTGAGACAGAAACACAAATCATGGACACTCTCCAGGGGCCCTAAGATTCCTGCCTTTTGGTTGAGAATCATCTGGCTTTGAGTGACTAGAAACTAAACCGAAACAAGTGTAAGCATAAAAGGAAATTTACTGGCTCATAGGAGCTTCAGCAATGTCTGTATCCAGGGGCTCACATAGGATTGCTGCTGTTCTCTATTCTTCTGTGCCCTGATTTCCTTGATGTTGCCTCCAATCAAAGGTAGGCATTTCCTTCATGGTTAAAAAAAAAATGTCAGAAATTTGTTACTCAAGTCAGCATTTAGGGGAATTTCAAAATATTTTGAAGTCAAATTAGCACTCTTGACGTACATTTTTTCTTTTCACTGGCAACTCCTAAGCACCAAACTAAAACAGAAAGAAGTCATGGGCATTATTGAGTCTCATTCTCTCAGGAAGATCTAGACGCAGAGAGGGTATACACCACTCAGAGTAGGAGCTCAAGTCGGTGGCGGACCAGTACTATTCACTTTGGTGATTCTTGCTTCTTGTGGCTAATGCGGGTAACAGATGCTCTCAAATTAGAGAATGGGAGAGTGTGCAGCCAGTTCTGACGGCATCTGATCCTAGTTCTTTTTCTGAGCTTAGCCCAAAGCAATGTGTGGGAATCAAAAATAGATGGGAATGAGCGCTTTAACACTGCCGCTTGGAATTGAGCCCTCCGAGTCTGGTCCTGAGAGGGAGTTCAGCTGGCCTCAGAGACATCCGCCACTGCAGCCTTCAGCGCTGGAGCTCAGCCTTGCAAAGCCGGGGTGCGCCAGTGCTGCAACCATGATTCTCAAATAACACCCTCAGACTGAAGAGCATTCGTAGAAAGTGGCTGATGTCGGGGCACTTGTGTGGCTCAGGCAGTTAAGTGTCTGACTCTTGATTTTGTCTCAGGTCATAATCTCAGGGTTGCGAGTAGAAGCCCTGCACTGGGCTCCCTGCTCAGTGCGACATCTGCTTGAGATTCTCTCTCTCTGTACCCCTCCCCTGCTCCTTCTCTCTCTCTCTATAAAATAAAAAAATCTTAAAAAAAAAAAAAGTGGCTGATGTCCTCAGCGGATGTCGTGTTTCCTAACATGACTGAAATTGTCAACCTGTTCCATGTGTCAGATAACAAGCCTCATTTCATATAGAGAAAGCAACAAGCTAAGTAATGTGGCATTCACTATTAGCACCAGTGATTAAACTGTGTTCATAGCATTGATTTTGACAGCATTTACTATTATCTTTATCCTTAAACTATGTATTTCTAAAGGGAATGGGTGTCCACCTGCCACATCTTATCTGTCAAACTCTTTCCAGGAAATTTGAAAAGGATTTTACTTCCTTGACAGTGGGGAATCCTGATGAATTTTTGAACTGGTTGGGTAAAGATCTTCAGTGTTATAGACTTTAATTTTGAATGTCTGGGAGATAGCATTTATTTTCTATACCGCTGGCATTGCATTTGGGCTCAATGTGAGTCTCTCCTGCAGAACCACAAGGTCAGATTGGAGTGAGACGAGGTGGAGGAGACTGGTTGGGTAGCAATATACATGATGATGACCATAGTTTCCTGATTGGTATAGAGTGGTGCCATAGCATGTGGCAGAAGTGCATTAGCCAACCAATTCTCCTGTCAGAATGCAGGCACCTGGGCCTTGAAAAAAGTCCTTTGGAGTCTCCTTCAGCCTGACCCCTTCTGAATTTTATTGGCTGCACAATAGGCAAGCTCCGATGAGATGATTTTCTCTAAGCAGTATGTGCAACAATGAAAATATGGTTATAATTGATGGTTTTACCACTTTTTATGTGTAGGTCCATTTGAGTTATTCCAACTACTCGCTATTTAAGTGATAGAGCGACATTAGGGTTTTACTATGGCTAAAATTCAGGCGCATTCTGGCACCAAGTCCCGATATCCTACGCTCTTGTTTCTCAGCCAAGCTGACCTTCTCTCCTATGGAATCGTCTTTCACTATTGGCTTCGGTCCCAATGGCCAGTGCATCTGGAAGCTATAGAATACAGTCTGCCAGTGAATTGGGCTGTGACTGGCTTATTTTGGACTTTGATTAATGGGCTCTTTAATCTGCTGTGATAGTCAAATGCAGGCTATAATGGGACGATCTCCCTGATGTCTTGCGGGGACTGAACATCCAGAGGATTGACAAGTTAACTGCTCCTTCATCAAGGCTACTGGGCTCTGCCTGTTGCCAAGTGGAGCCAGAAGTTGGGAAGGCAGGCGATAAAAGCACGCCTTACAGAAAAATTCCCTAGCTTGCTTTCAGTGGTACTTGGAGTGTGAGAGTGTCCAGTTTTGCTCACTAAGCAGGTGCCTGGCTTGATGCCTGGCTGTCAGCGTGCTGGTGTGGAGAGGGCTGGAAGTACAGCCAGGCTGCTCCCGGCACACTGGATTCTTTGTGAGGTCTCAGAACCAAAGAAAAATTGCCGGCGTGTAGCCTGTGGACATGCTAAGCTTTGCACTGCATAGCATCTTGTGCTGAAATGGTGTTCTTTGAAGTAACAACCTTTTCAAATTATTAGTGCTCTGCCCAAGCAGCTATCATTTTCTTAGAAATGTCACTCTTCACCTTTATTCGAATGATGCTGCACTTTCAATGATAAATGGCACAAAGCTGTCCAAGCAAAAAAGAAAAGAAAAGAAAAAATCAAAAAGAAAAGAAAAAAATAAAACAGGTTTTTTAAAAAAGAGTGACCAGCTTAAAAAGAGACCTTTCTCCATTGAGGCGAAGTCTTTTCCAGGAATCTGGTGGGAGATGTAATTTGGAAGAAGTACCTGAACAGGTGCTCTGTAGAAAGAATTGATTTAGAAACTTGGATGACAGCAAGAACAACCAAGAATAGAGAAGTCATAAATTTGGGAGGCCCAGTGCTGCTGCCTGGTTACTCTGGTGATCTCTAATCTCCTATGGTGGGACCATGTCTTTTGCACATCTACACCTGGGGTGTGACATAGTGGCTAGGGCCTACTAGATGCTCAGTGTTTGGTGTATGAAGAAATGAAAGTTTCCAGTGGAGTGAAGGTACTACTTGACCTCATACAGTCAACAGTTCCCGGACCTCTGGTTGCACTACAAAGGCCAAGCAAAATTGAGTTGAGGAACATGATCCTGGCTGGGAAACAAATCACTTTCATGTTACCACACATAATGCCACATATGAAAGCATGCCAAACTTAGTGGCTTAACACAAGTGTTTGTTTAGTTAATAATTTGGAGGGTGGACAGTTTAAGTTGGCCTCAGCGGGGCAGGTCATATGGTCTAGGCTGGGATCCCGCAGGTGCTTGGTTTCCTCACCTGTGGGCCACGTAGGCAGCTCTGCTTCTGGAGGTTAGCTGGATGTCAGCAGGGAGAGGGGGTTGACTGGGCCATGTGGCTTTCATCCTCCATCCTGCTTGTTTGTTCACATGACAGCAACAGGGTTCTGAGCAAATGCTATAGACTGACTGTGTCCTTCCCCAAATTGACTATGGTGAAATACTATCTCCCAATGTGATGGTACTAGGAGAGGAGGCCTTTGGTCTGTGATTAGGTCACAAGGGCAGAGCCTTGTGAGATTAATGCCCTTATAAAAGAGACCCCTTCCACGACACGAGGACACAGTGAGAAAATGCCTGTCTCTGAATCCGAAAGTGGACTGTAATCAGAGGCTGAGTCTGCCAACACCTGACCAACTGTGAGAAATGTTTGTCGCTTGAGCCACTCGGTCAATGGTATTCTGTTAGAGCAGCCCAAGTGGACTAAGAGAGTAGGGAGTAGACAGGTGTTTTAAGGCCTAGATCAGAATGGGCAACAACATCACTTCTAGCCCATTGTATTAGTCATCCCAGATTCAAAGGATGGAGGAATAGCCTTTATCTTTTGATGGGAATACCTGCAAACTTACACTGCAAAGGGACATGGATATAGGAAGGGAAATAATTATGGTTATTATTTTTAAAATAAGCTTTATTGAGGTGTAATTAAATACGAACAAACAACCTCTATTTAAAATGTACAGTCTGATACATTTTGACGTATCCGTATGCCTGTAAAACCATCATCACAATCAAGGTTATGAACGTACCCGTCCTCAAAAGTTTTCTCATGCTCCTTTGTAACCCTTCCCTCCTTGCCCTTCCCCCATCCCCAGGTAACCACTGATTTGCTTTCTGTCTTTGTAGATTGGCTTGCCTTTTTTAGAATTTTATATAAATGGAGTCATAAAGTAGGTACTCTTCTTGCCTGCCTTCTTCCCTCAGCATAATTATTTTGAGATTTATCCATGTTGAATATTTATCCATCATTCATTCCTTATTTGTGAGTGTTCATTTGTATAGATATGAGTTTACACATTCACCTATTAATGGGTTTGGAATGTTTTTAGTATTTGGTTATTGTGAATAAATCTGCTATGAATGTTCACATTCAAATCTTTGGAGATATACTTTAATTTCTCTTGGGTAAACACCTCAGTGTAGAATGATTGGATCATAAAGTAGTTTTACGTTTAAGATTTTTGAGAAACTGTCAAACTGTTTTTCAAAGTGCTTGTCTCATGTTACACTTCCCCCAGCAATATATGAGGGGTTTAGTTCCTCTAAATCACAGCTATCCCTTGTAATTGATAACCTTTTAAATTTTTAGCTACTCTGATAGGTATGCACTGGTACTTCATTGAGGTTTTAATGTGAATTTCCCTAATGATCGACAATGTTGAGAATCTTTTCATGTGCTTATTTCCCTCTGGTGTATCTTCTTCAGTGAAGCATCTAGTCAAATCTTTTGCTCATTTTTGAAAATAAGTTTTTTGTTTTCTTATTACTGACTTTATTTATTTAATTATTATTGAATTTTAAGTGTTATTCATATATTCTGGATATAAATCCCCTTTCAGAAATATAATTTGTAAATATTTTCTCTCATTTTGTGGCTTTTCTCTTATTCTCTTAGCTATCCTTTAAAGAGAAAAGTTTTAAACTTTGTTGCGATCTAATTTATCATTTTTTTCCTTTATGGATTACGCTTTGGATGTGGTATCTAGAAACTTTTAACCAAGTGCTCGCTTCAGCAGCACATAAACTAAAATTGGAACAATACAGAGATGATTAGCATGGCCCCTGTGCAAGGATGACACGCAAATTCACGAAGTGTTCCATATTTAAAACAAAACAAAATAAGACAAAGCTCTTACCACAAAGTCACCAAGGCTTTCTCCTATGTTTTCTTCTGGAAGGTTTTTTTTTTTTTAAGATTTTATTTATTTATTCGACAGAGATAGAGACAGCCAGCGAGAGAGGGAACGCAAGCAGGGGGAGTGGGAGAGGAAGAAGCAGGCTCACCGCGGAGGAGCCCAATGTGGAGCTCGATCCCACAACGCCAGGATCACGCCCTGAGCCAAAGGCAGACGCTTAACCGCTGTACCACCCAGGCGCCCCTCTTCTGGAAGTTTTATACTTTATTAAGCTTATTGTTTTAGATGCTACACTCCCATTGAGTTAACTTTTGTATATGGTGTGAGATATGGATATCCAAAATATTATACTTTCTCCACTGAAATGCCTTCACATCTTTGTCAAAATCTCAGTTGTCCATGTGTGCATGCATCTGTTTCTGAATTCTGTTTTGTTCCATTGAAGTTGGTGTGCTAATACCACACTATCTTGCTTACAGTTTTATAATAAGAAATATCTTGAAATCAGGTAATATTGGTCCTTTATCTTCATTCTTCTTTTTCAGAGCTATTTTAGCTTTTTGGAACCATCATTGTTCAGCTGCATGCTTGAGGAGACTTCTGCAGACCTCTGGGATGCTCTCTCAGTGCAGCTCTCTCCTCTCTGGTACTCTGCCCTTTAATTTTAACCACCTTGGTGTCCCCAGACTCTCAGCTCTGTCTTCTCAACTCAGTCCATTAGCTTCTGACAGGTAGCCTTGCCCTATGCCATATCCTGGAAATGCCCTCAAGGCAGGAATTGGGGGCAATCATAAGGCTCACCTAATTTGTTTCTTGTCCCTCAAGGGTTATTGTTCTCTTTTGCCTGATATCCAGTGTCCTGTAAACCATGGCTTCATAGATTATGTTTGTTTTTTGGTTGTCGCAGGATGGCAGGTATAAGCGTTACTCCATCTCGGCTGGAGTGAAGCCTCAAACATGGATAATTTGCAATTAATCTCCTATAGGAGATATNTTTTGGTTGTCGCAGGATGGCAGGTATAAGCGTTACTCCATCTCGGCTGGAGTGAAGCCTCAAACATGGATATATTTGCAATTAATCTCCTATAGGAGATATAAAAAAAATCAAGATACTCATTATTCTTGCTTTTCTATTTTGGCTTTGATCATTGGGTGAGCATCTATACCTCAATGTGGAAATAGTCTTAAGACATTTGGCCCAGCAATGGCTAGGTCAAAACAGCAAACTATAATTGTTCAAATTCCCATGGAATTGAATAACAGCAAAATATTTGGTAACTTGTGGGCATATGGTGTGTCTGATACAGCAGACGTAACAGTGTATTTCCTAGAAATGCTGCTTGCCAAGGTCAGTTCAATTCTACAAAGCAAAGAGGTGTTATATAGTCTGTTGTTTGGAAAACTGAAGTTGTTCAGCCTGGAGAAGCATATGTAGTATGTGTGGTGGGGAGAAGGAAAGAAAACTGAAGGGATCAAGGGGAGTTATTTAAAGAAAAGTCTACAGCAGTATGCAGAGTCTAGACATGGTAGCACAAGCAGTCTTGTACACAATGCTCTGGAATTTGGATTCACTGAAGGCAATGGAGACTCTGATGGATTTTAAGGAGTTTGTGACATTCATACTTTAGAAACACTATTTTGGAAGAAGGGTATGGGCAATGCTTGAACAGGATTTGTGTGTAATCATGCAATACACAAGAGATTTATTAGCTGGATGTCGGAATACTTCTACTGAGGATTGAGGAAGACTTCAGAGAAGCACTAACAGGGAGTTGTAGAAAAGCAGATGAATTTAAGAAATATTTAAGAGAAAACATCAGTAGAACTTTAGAATTGTGTAAACGTATTTAGGGACAGGAAGGTGATAGAGAGAGAGGAATCAAGGATGACTACTGGGTTTTTCAGTCAAATAAATGCAAGATGTTGGAATAGTTGAACAAAGGTGTGTGTGTGTGTGTGTGTGTGTGTGTGTGTGTGTATCCACATATGTGTATGTCAACAGACCCTCATGTGATAATTTGCCTTTTCTTAGACATTTCATTGTTATCAAGCCTCTCTCAGTTACATCACATAAATCCAACTCATACTGGCTTAAGGAAAAAAGAAAAGTTACTGACTCTCATAATTGAAAAGTCTGGGGTGTCTTGCTTCAAGTATAGCTGAATCCATGTGTTTAGTAATCTGTAAATTGTCACTCTTCTTTTTTGGTTCTGATTTTCTCCGTGTTGACTTCGTTCTTTGAGGGCGTCTTTGTGTGTGTTTGTGTGGTGGTGGCAACTATGGCTCCCTCCTTCAGAGAGGGAAGATTGATCGTGTATGTTGTGACCATGCTTCCCTACAGTGGAGCTGGCTTCAACTGATTTTCAAACAGCCAAGGAAAGAATCCATATCCCCAGTCTGTATTCATAGTGTGAACTCGATGTGTCTAATAAAATGCCTCCCGAATAACAATGCCATATTGGCAATTACATTTACGGGATGTGCATAGGAATAATAAAACTGTGCAGCTTCACTGAGACAGGGACAGTGAGAACCAGCAGGCACCGGAGGAATCATCCAACCCGGTGTTGCTCACACTTTCAAATTCTAGGACCGTTGTTAACATTGCTTTTTCTACCTCCACGTGGGAGCATTTTATTCAGATGCTTGCATGGATTCAGGAACCTCTGATGATGGTTTCCGGCCACTTTGGGAACCCTCGATCTCATTCAGCCATCTTCATTTTGACAATTAAGAAAATTAAAAGAAATTGGTAGTGAGAAGTGATTTACACAAAGTCACAGGGCAGAGCTAAAACAAGAACCTGTGTCACTTGGACTCTTTTAGGTTTGAGGTTTTTCCACTACAGTTGACACTTGAACAATGCAGAGTTAAGGGATCTGCCCCCCACCCCCCGCCCGCACAGTTGAAAATCCATGTATAACTTTTGACACCCCCAAAACTTAACTACTAGTAGCTTACTGTAGACTAGAAGCCTTACTGATAATAGTTGGTTAACTATTACATGTATATGTATTATGTACTGTTCTTACAAAATACTAAGCTAGAGAAAAGAAATTGTCTTTAAGAAAACCATAAGGAAAGGAAAATACATTTACAGTACTGTACTGTGTTCATTGAAAAAAATTTGCATGTTAGTTGCCCTGTGCAGTTCAAACCCATGTTGTTCAAGGGTCAACTGCATATCAAGCTAAACCTGTTGCATGTTCCATTGATAGAAAAAGACCTGGTGTTTTAAAAAACACTGACATTTAGGAAGAATTGCTAGAGTAATTTTTAGGCAAGTTAGACTTTTTCGTTTCGTTCCTTTCCTTCCACTTCTCAAAAGAAACCCATCCTTGCCCTCTGTGTTTAATAAAAAAGGAAAGGGACCTGCCATGTGTTCCAAAACTTACTCGGAAGCTCTTTAATCCTCATGATCATTCTGTCAAGTAGTATGTATGATTCCTATTTTATAGATGATGGAGGGAAGCTCAGAGAGATTGGAAATCACCCAAGTTTGCACAGCCTACAGTGGGGGGCTTACCAATTATCCTGGCTGTGCCCTGTCTGTTCTTTAATGAACATTTTCTACAGGTAAGCAAAGACACTTCAAAGATGCTGAAAAGTTCATTGGCTATTTATTTAATAGACTATCAAGGTGACATGTAAACAATAATAAAACGACAACAAAATAATTTATAGCACTACATTCTATAGGGTAAGAATATGCACCTAACATTTCAGACCTTCTGAAAAGAAGGAGGAGGAGAAGGAGGATGGGAAGGAGGAAGAAGAGGAGGAAGAAGAGGAGGAAGAAAAGGAGGAGCAGGAGGAGGAGGAGGAAGAAGAGGAGGAGAAAGAGGAGGGAGGAGGAGGAGATTAAGGAGAAGAATGAGAAGGAGAAAAAGAAAGGGAAAAAGAAAAGCATGTGCTGGCTTCTAGGGGTTGTTGGCTTTCTAAGAACCTCCTCCTCTTTCAGCCAATGCAGAGATCAGCAATCTATAGTCTAAAGGGCAAATTCAGTCTACTACCTATTCTCATAAATTAAGATTTATTGGTGGGTACATCGGAATCTGGGGATGTACTGTATGGTGATTAACATAATATAATAAAATAAAAAAAGGAAACAAAACAAGCAAAGAGAAAAAAAAGAGAGAGAAAGACAAAAAAATAAATAAATAAAAAATAAATAAAAGAAAAAAAAAAGATTTATTGGAACACATCCATATCCATTCATTACCTATTGTCCATGGCTGCTTTTGTGCTACAATGGCAAATTTGAGTATTCGTGATGGAAACTGCATGGTTTACAAAGCCTAAAATATTTACTACCTTGCCCTTTGCAGAAAAGGTTTGCTGACTCCTGGGCTAAAAGAACAGTTTGCAAACTGTATTCTCGAGAGACTTATTAGTTCACTGAAATGGAACTCAAAAGTCTCTTTTACTAGGCATGGGTGTCAGTGGACAAAGTTATTGGGGCCGAATTTACTTCAAACAGAGCAGGTCCGCTTTCATCTCTATTACATACTGAGTTTTCACAGTTGAATCTGTGTTAGGTCAGGGTGATGGATGGACTGGAGACATTAGGTCAGATTCCTGGAGAGTCCTATAAATGTTTGTCTAACTGCCGACCCTGGGAGGCAAATCCAGGTGCCTGTGAAAAGTAAATTTGAGTATTTGGCACTTTTTTTTTTCATAACTATGAGAAACAGAAATTCTTCTGCCTACTGCAAAATTGCATTTACTTGAGAAGTCAGTTTTCTGAGTGTAATTGTACTGGGTATTTTACTTAGGAAATATGCCCTAGAATGACCATAAAATTTGGGTGGATGATAAAAATGTTCTATAAAAATAATGTCTTAGAATTGATATTTTGGTTGTGGAGAGTTTGATGGTGCAAGAAGTCCCTGAGGCATATTACCAAGGCACTGGAAGTCTGAGATCAAGTTCATAAGAGCAATAATAACAATGACTACCATTTGTGTAGCATTTACTCTAAAGAATTCCAGGCACCCTTCAAATACTTGGCCTGGATTATTTCATTAAATCCTCAGCACAAACCTATGAGTTAAGTACTAAAATTATTTCCATTTAATATGTCAGAAACCTGAGGCTCAAAGTCATACAGTAAAAGAAGGTGGAGCTGGGACTATGACCCAGCACATGAACTTACCTGCATACTGCCTCAGTAGAATGTTGGGCATTAAGAATGACTATGGCTAGGAGCTGATTCCAGTCTACTCTCAGAGTGTCCAAGACTCAAGAGTCCAGAAAACATATTAAGGTCTTCAATCAAATGCCGGTATCTGTGTCTATAAAATAAAGGCTGAGCCACTGCTTGCCTATACCAAATTAATTGCAACAGGAGACAGTGAAGTTTTGTTTTGATTCCAAGTATGTGTAAATTCAAAAATCTGTTTCTTTTGAAAGTTTTACAGAAATATATGACCATGTTTAATATATAGCCATGCAAATGCATAACCAGGGTTCCTTCTAGGATCTTGGAAGGAGCCATGAATGTGGCAGATCCTGAGAAATAAGCTTTTATAGTGACAGTTGGCTGCTAGCTGTGTATCTGGGGAATCACATGATTTTATAGTTTATGAGACCTTTATTAATGTCTATCTTCTCATCTAGAAAGAAATTTTAAAAGTAGAGAATATATGTGGCCTTTGTTTGTTACTTTATTTTATTGTCCCATAGTAGATACTCCTTTGTGTTTTAAGGTTCTAGGCTGAGCTTCATTTTTTGCCTTCTGTTAGAATCATCTTTCTGAGATGGGGATGTAGTAATCAAATTGTAGTAGGGGAAACAAAAGATATTCTGTCTTTCAAAGAGGAAAGTTAATGCAGGGAATTGGTTAGGCGAGTGATGGAAGAGCTAAGGTGTCAGGGGATATTGAAGCACATCAGAAGTTAGGAAACAAACTAAGGGTTATGGAAGGGGGGTGGGGAATGAGGTAACTGGCTGGTGGGCATTAAGGAGGGCACATGTTGTGCTGAGCACTGGGTGTTATACGCAACTAAGGAATCACTGAACACTACATCAAAAACTAATGGTGTACTATGTGCTGGCTAACTGAACATAATAAACAAACAAACAATGAAAAGGGGAAAAAAAAGAAGTTAAAAACTACAGAAAGCTACTTATATCTTTAGGGATGGAAGGTCAAAGGAAGGAGATGGTTACCAGAGCCAGGCCCCAGGATTATCTGACAGGAGACAGCCATGGCAAGGGCTGCCTCGTAGGAATGGGGTCCATGAAGGAGGAGCTTCCTGGCTGCTGCTGGAACAATGGAGGAGAGTTCTCCTCCGTCAGAGGGACTGCTTGAGGCAGAAAGAGAAATGTGCTGATTTCTTTCCTTCTCTCACATTCAGTCTTCCCCCAGGGCCTTCTACCAACCCAGAGCCAGTTGGCAAGGGAGCCTTGGAAATGTAGTGTTCTGCAACAGAGAACAGAGCAGAATAAAGATTGGAAATAGAGCTGAGAGAAAAAATGTCAGCACAAGTCACAATACACTTAGGGAATGTTATGGGCTAGATTGTGTCACCCCCCCCCCAACACATATGTTGAAGTCCTAATCCAGTACCTAGGACTGTGGTTGTATTTAGAGATAGGATCTTTAAACAGGTAATTAAGTTAAGATGAGGTCATTGGGGTGGCCCTAATCCAATACAACTGGTGTCCTTATAAGAAGAGGGAATTTGGATACAGATGGGCACAGAAGGAAGATCACAAAGAAGACAGGGAGAAGACAGCCATCTATAAACTAAGAAGAGACCAGAAGAAACCAACCTTGCTGGCACCTTTGTCTTAGACTTGTAGCTTCTAGAATCATGAGAAATAAATTTTTGTGGTTTAAGACACCCAGTCTAGGGTACTTTGTTATGGCAGCCCAGACTACTGCAACCTCCAGAATATTCCAGGTTACAGTATTCTGAGATATAGTATGGTCTATTATCGCCTCTGGAGATCGTCTTTAACACTCAGTGGTTAAACTTGTTGTCCCCAGGTTTCTTTAGCTTCTGAGTTGTCGAAATCATTTGAGTCACTCCTGCAGATGGAAATCTCATCCATCACCATTTAATTCTCCTCTTTCTTGAGGTTCCCAGAGATCTGTGATGTCTCACCCATGCACAGAGTACATCAATTAGTTGTCTAATTTCAGAAAGTACTCCCTTATCTGTGGGCCAGGAAACAAAGAGGTGGTAATATTTGCTTCTGAAACTGTCCAACTCCTCAAGGAAAAACAAAAATGCTTTTTGGAGCTACCTCAATTTCTATATAGGAATGGTTAAATAATAAATTCCTTCAGACCAGATGGCAATTTGATGCTTTAGAGGCAAACTGCTACCTTTTCATTTTCCCTTTGCTGCACCACAATTCATGTGGATCAGGACAACAGGAGCAGGAGGAAGAACGTTCTGCATTTTCTCCCCATCTGTTCCTGTAAGGTCAGTGTGATAACAATATGGCATTCACTGCGGGATGACAGCACAAGACTCTAGACTCAAACCAGCAGAATCCTATTTTATTATAGGAATTTGTACTGCTAGACCCTGAAGGGAAATGTGGCCAATTCCAGAGCCTGCAAATATGATTACTGAGTCCAATTATGTAATAAAAAAGAACATTGTATTTGGCCACAAAATACTAGGACTCAGGGCCTGGCTATGGGACTTCCCATCTGTGTGACCTTAGGCAAATGACCTTTTCTCTCTGGCCATGAGGATCTCATCTATCAAGTGGGAGCAATACTTGCCCTATTGACAAATTTAAAAAGCTGAGCAAACTGCAAACCTGATAAACCTTAAGAAATCCTCACTGAGATGCATCATAAGAAAATTTTTGAAAGTTAAAGAAAATGAGATAATCTTGAAAGCAGCCGAAGAGAAACAATGCATCACCTATGGGGTGCATCAATTTGAATTACAGCAGATTTCTCATATGAACTCATGGAGGCTAAAAGGAAGCAACACAATACTTTTCAACTGTCAAAAGAAAAGAACTGTAAATCATGAATTCTATATCTGGCAAAATTATGCTTCAGAAATGAAGGGGACAAACATTCTCAGATGAAGGCAAACTAAAAGAATTTGTCATTAACAGACCTATGGCCGGCTAAAGCAATTCCTTCAAAAAGAAGGAAAGTGAGAATAAAGGAAATCTTGGAGCATCAGAAAGGAGGAAAAGATCATGGAAATGAGAGAAATATGAGTACAAATAGTAGGTTATCCTTTTCCTCATGAGTTTTGTAAGTCATATTTGATGATAGAAACAAAACTTACAACATGATCTGATACCCAAGACTATTTAATAGTGAAGAAGGTAAAAGGCTTTAAATGTATTGAGGTTCCCACAATATTCAAAATGGTAAGATATTGATACTAGTGGACCACTATGAGTCACATATATATTTGTAATGTTCAGATCAACCACTAGGTAAAATTTTACAGAGATATATTAAAATATATCATAAATAAGATTGAATCCTAAAATACGTTCAAGTATTCTGAAGGAAGATGAGAAAGAAATGAAGACTAGAGAAAACAAATAGAAAATACAGTAACAAAAAGTGGCAGACTTAGGCATTAAGATATCAATAATTACATTAAATGGAAATGGTCTAAATATCAAAAGGCAATCAAAAGGCAGACATTGGCAGCATCGATTAAAAAATTATAACTCAAGGGACGCCTGGGTGGCACAGCGGTTGAGCGTCTGCCTTCGGCTCAGGGCATGATCCCGGCGCTATGGGGTCGAGCCCCACATCAGGCTCCTCCGCTATGGGCCTGCTTCTTCCTCTCCCACTCCCCTGCTGTGTTCCCTCTCTCGCTGGCTGTCTCTGTCTCTGTCAAGTGAATAAATAAAATCTTAAAAAAAAATTATAACTCAAGTATAAGCTGCTTATAAGAAACTTCAATTCAATAAAATAAGTAGGCTGAAAGTAAAAACATGGAAAAAGAAATGTAAGCATTAATCCCAAGAACAGGATTACCATATCAATATCTGATAAAGTAGACCTCAGAGCAAAGAAAATTGCTAGAGATAAAGAGGGACATAATGTGACAAAAGGATCAATTGCCAGGAAGCCATTGCAGTCCTAAATATGTATTCACTGCACAAAAGAGCCTCAAAATACATTAAACAAATAATCACAGAGCCAAAAAGAGAAATAAAGCCACAATTAGAGTGGGGACAACTGATAGAATAAGTTAGATGAGATCAGCAACTAATAGAAAATCAGCAAGGATATAGAAGATGAATAACACAATCAACCAGCAGTATTTATGTAACACATATAGAACACTTAACCAAACAATAGCGGAATATACTCCCCCCCCCCAAATACCCATAGAACATTCACCAAGAACCTTATCTTAGGCCATAAAATGGATGTTGGCAAACTTAGAAATAACTGAAGTCATACACAGGGTACTCTCTGATCATAATAGAATCAAATTAGAAGTCATTAACAGAAAGACAACAGGAAATCTCTGAATGTATGGAAGTTAATGCATTACTAGAGGGAAAAACAACCTTAATTTAGCAATGGCAAGGCCTCCAGTATCTTGTAGGTCCTCTTTAGCATATGAAAGGTCTTTTGAAAACCTCCCTTTTTCCCTACCCCCAACTCCCAAGTATATAATCTGTCACCCTTCACAATCCTGGTGCTGCAGCTCTTTCTGCCCAAGGTCCTGTCCCTGTGCTTTAATAAAACCACCATTTTGCACCAAATAAATAAATAAAATGAAATAAAATAAAATCTTCTAAATAATGCAGGAATTAAAGAGGAAGTCTCAAGGGAAATTAAAAACAAAAACAGAACTGAATGAAAGCAAAAATGTGATGTATCGGAATTTGTGGGGTGCAGCTACAACAATGCTGAGAGGAAAATTTATAGCACTGAATATTACAGTAGAAATGAGGAAATGTCTCAAATCAGTAATTTAAGTCCCAATCCCAAAATTTAAAAAAGGTAAAAAATGGGTAAATAATAAAGTGCAGAAATCAATTAAATTGAAAATAGGAAAACAATAGAGAAAATCAGTGGGGGAAAACTAGTTCAATTGATAAACCTCTAGCAAGACAAAAATTAAAAAAAGATACAAGTCACAAATCGTGAAGGAAATAATGGATTTTACTTCTAATTTTTCAGTCATCAAAACAATGATGAGGGAATACTATGTACAATTTTACAAAAAAAATGCAACAATTTGGAAGAAATAAGCCATCCCTTGAAAGCCATGAACTACCAAAACTCAACCATGACAAAATGGACGAGCTGAACAGCCTTATAACCATCCAAGGAATTGAATGCTCAATTATAATTCTACCAAAGAAATATCCAGACTTGGATGATTTTACTACAGATTTACCAAAAATTTAAATTAAAAATTAACAATAATTTTACACAATGCCCTCTAAAATATAGAAGATGAGGGAATACTTCCTTACTCATTTTATGAGGCTGGTGCTACCCTAATATCAAAACCATACAAAGATAGTACCAAACAAATTCAATACAAACCAAAAGAAAACAAAACTATAGACCAATATTTCTCATGCATGAACTGAGATGCAAAAAGCCCTTAACAAAATATTAGCAAATCAAATACAGACATTATAAAAAGAGTTATGTACCATGAGCAAGTAGAAGTTATTCAAGTATACAAGGTTGGTTCAACATTCAAAAATCAATCAATACAGTCCTTCATATTAATAGGCTAAAGAAGGAAAATAATATACTCGTATCAATTGATGTAGAAAACACGTTTTACAAAATCTAACACTCATTCATGATGAATTCTTTCTGCAAATTATGAGTAGAGAGAAACTACCTCAACTTGATAAAGAGCATCTACTGAAAAATTATAGGAAACATCATACTTAATAATAAGAGACCGACTGCTTTTTCCCCAAGATCAGAAAACAAGGCAGGATGTCCACTTTCCCCACTCTTATTTGATATAGTACTGAAAATTCTAGCCACAGCAATAGACAAGGAGAAGAATGAAAGTCACAGATCAGAAAGAAATGAATAAAACTATTTCTATTTGCAGATGATATGTTGGTTTACATAGAAAACTCCAAGGAATCTACAAAAAAATTTCTTGAACTAATAAATGAGTTCACTCAGGCCGTAAGACACATAATACACAAGAATCAACCACATTTTTATAAACTTGCAATAAACATCAGAAACCAAAATTAAAAACACAATCCCAATTATAATCACTTCAAATAAAATTACTTAGGTATACACTAAAGAAAAAAAAGTTCTTTATCTGCATGTTAAAAACTATAAAATGCTAATCAAAGAAGGAAAGAAGACCTAAATATGTAGAGAAACATACACATTCATGGATTGGAGGTTACAACATAGTAAAAATATCAGTAATTCCCAAATTGATCTATAGATTTAGTGCAACTCCTATCAAAATCCAAGCAAGATAATTTGTAAGCATAGATAAGTTTATTCTGAAGTTTATATGGAAAAAAACCAAAAAACAAAAAACAAAAACAAAAAAATAAAACAAAAAATAAAATTAAAAAAAATAAAGTTTATATGGAAAACACGAGCTACAGAATCGCTGAAATTATCTTGAGAAATTGTCAAAGTGGGAGGAGTTACCTCATTTCAAGACTTGTAGTATAGCTACAGTAATCAAGACAATAAATGGAACAGCATAGAAGACCCAGAAGTAGATCCATGTAAATAAGACCAACTGATTTTTTTTTTAAAGATTTTATTTATCTATTTGTGAGAGAGAACACAAGAAACAGAGTGAGCAAGCATGAGCGGGAGTGGGGGGAGGGCAGAAGGAGAGGGTGAAGCAGACTCCCTGCTGAGCAGGGAGTCAGATGCCGGGCTCCATCCCACACACCCAATATCATGACCTGAGCGGAAGGTAGACAGTTAACTGACTGAGCCACCCAGGCACCCAAGACCAACTGATTTTTGACAGAGTTACAAAAGCAATCAGACAGAGGAAGCGTTTTTAGGAAATGCTACTGGAGCCATTGGGCACCCATAAACAATAAACAAAAAATGATAAATGAAAAACCAACCAAAACCTCTCAACCTAAACCTCACACCTTATACAAAAAAATGACAGATCATGGACTTAAATATAAACATATATATATATATATATGAACATAAATATAAACAATATAAAACATAAAACTACAAAATAATAAAACTGGCAAGAAAAACAGGAGAAAATCTTCAAAATATAGAACAAAGAGTTAATTTGACACTAAAAGCATAATTCATAAAAGGAAAAATTAATAAAATAGGCCTCAACAGAATTAAAAACTTTTGTGGTGCCAAACCTCATATGAAGAGGATGAAAAGGCAAGCTACAAATTGGGAGAAAATATTTGCAAACCACATACTCCATAAAGGGCTGTATCTAGAATACCTAAAGAATTCTAAATCTGAACAGTTTTTACTCTAATTAGAAAATGAACAAAAGTCATGGAGAGACAGTTCACTGGAGAAGGTATGCCCATGGAAATAAGCACAGAAACAGATGTCCAACATCATTTGCCACTAGGGAAATTCAAATTAATGCCATGTTATATCCCTTCACACCCATCAGAGTGGCTAAACTGCATGACCGCAGCCAACAAAATCTGTAACAAATGCTGGTGAAATTGCAGAGAAATCAGATCACTCATACCTTGCTGATATCTTTACCAATGTAAATTGGTACTGCCATTCTGGAAAATAGTTCAGCAGTTTCTTATAAAACTGAACATGCCATTACCATTTGACCCAATCTTTTCACTGTTAGGCATTTATCCCAGAGAAATGAAAACTTATGTTCATACAAAAACCTGTACTTGAATGTTCATAACAGCTTCTGTAATAACCAAAAGNAGCAGTTTCTTATAAAACTGAACATGCCATTACCATTTGACCCAATCTTTTCACTGTTAGGCATTTATCCCAAAGAAATGAAAACTTATGTTCATACAAAAACCTGTACTTTGAATGTTCATAACAGCTTCTGTAATAACCAAAAGCTGGAATAAGCCCAGGTGTCCTTCAATGGGTGAAAGATTAAACGAACTGTGGGATAGCTGTACAATGCCCAATGTTCTGAACATACTGATCAGCAACAGAAAGGAGTGGAAGACTGATAGAGTCAACTACTTGGATAAACCTCCAAAGAAATACTTTAAGTGAAAAAAAGCTAACCCCCAAATGTTATGTAGCATAGGATTCCATTTATATAACATTCTTGAACTGATAATTATTATAGAAATGGAGACCAGATTAGTGGTTTCCAGAGGTTGAGAGTTGGAGAGGGGTATTAAGGATTGAATTCTCTGCCCCATAAATTATTATGTTGAAAACCTAACTGCCAGTGCCTTAGAACATGACCTTAATTAGAAATAGAGTTGTTGCAAATATAATTAGTCAAGATGGGGTTAAATTGAGGTAGGGTGTGTCCCTGATTCAATATGACTGAATTCTTTATAAAAAGTGGAAACAGACACACACACACACACACACACACACACACACACAAAGGAACACTGTGGGAAGATAAAGGCAGAGAATGCCAAGTCAGAGAATCCCAAAGATTATCAGCAAACCACCGGAAGCTAGGAGAGAGGGATAAAATAAGTTCTCTCTCATACCACTCAGAAGGAACCAAATCTGCCAATGCCTTGATATTAGACTTCTAGCCTCCAGAATTGTGAGACAATAGATTTATGTTGTTTATGCTACCCAGTTGGTGGACCTTTGTAGTGTATCAGCCCTAGAAAACTTATGTGTGTGCTTACAAGAAGTCTACATAGAGATCCTTGTGCTATAAAAGTATTCTGAATTTTGACTATTAAAAGTCAGCCTCCTGGTTGTGATATCATACTATAGTTTTGCAATATGTTACCATGTGGAGCATGCATAAAGAGCACATAGAATCTCTCTGCATTATTTCTTACAATTGTATCTGAATCTACAATTCGTTACTCAAAAATTTAATAAAAGCATACCTGATATGCTAAAGAAAACATACATGATATGCTTGAAATTATGTTTTTTTACATCTATTTAACCTTAAAATTTAAAAAATAGTCATCATTTTTGCAAAGTATGTATTTTCTCAAAAACTTTTAGGGTATATATACTAGGGAAGCGGTTGGAAGACCACACTGTAGACTCAAGTGTGGTCGTGTCTCTAAGAAGCTGACAAGTGGAGACTGAGGGCAGTCCCTTGGGGAGTAAGGACAATGATTCCCTGAAAACAGGCTTGGGTTGGAAAGAAGAAATATTTAAAACTGGAGCGCAGATACACTTTATATTGATTTGCCTCTTGTGGCTGTGTCCTGAGAGGGGCTTTGAGTCTGTAGACCATTGCCTCTTCTAGTTAACCTGATGTCTCCACTCCTGCCCCATTCTGTTACTTTCTCCGACCGTGTTTAGAGATTTTCTTCATTTTCAGCCAAACACAAGCTCTGGAATTCTCCCTGAATATGGAACTGGTCTTTTTGTTCATCTGTAAACAAAAGGCCAAATGAAGTTAGGTTGGGGAGAGAGTGTATATGTGTGGTTTGAGACCAACTAGAACTGGGGGTGGGGAGATACTTTTAAACAATTTCCTTCTCTATCTTTTGTGTCTCAAGGACAGGTGCACTATACGCTCTTAGCGTCTGATGATCTGTTTTCTTTCTTTAGGACACTGGACTTAATTAAATGAGATAATGCAGAAAAGCCGCTGTCAAGGCACTAAGCACAGAGTAGCTCTGCCCTCTGCAGTGTGGTTTGGGGGAAAAAGCATTAGCTTTACAGGCTGCGGGGCCTGTGTTCGAACCTCAGCTCGGGTGCTCATCAGCTCACTCAATCTCTCGGGGCTCTGTTTTCTTATTTGTAAGGTGGGGATCACACGACTCTCAAAGGGTTGCTAGAAGGATGAAAAGAAATGAGATATCATGTGTAGAACTCCTGGCAGATGGCTGGACACAGAGTAAACACTCAATCAGCCTTAGTTCCCTTTTGCCTTCAGTTAATTACTGAATGAGTAAAACCATCTGATAAACTAATTTATAAGAAGGCCATTGGAATGTCAGCAATTGATTTTTATAGGTTTAATATAGCTCCAGTTAATGACTTATGGATTCCTGTGTGGTCAGGCTCCACTAGAGGTGTCTATTAATGTCAAAAAAGTCAGTGGGTGCCAGGCAGCCTCAGGGCCAGATGCCAGACCTTCCTCTGGGCCAGGATGAGCGGGGATGTTCGATCAAGACATCAGAGTGTTTCCTTTGGTGTGTAGGTCTGACTCTGTGACATAGAGCCCCTTCACATGGGAACCTTCAGAGCTAAGTGGCAGTGGCCTCTGGGAATGAAAAAGCATTATTTCCCCAATTCTTCGCAGTGATCTTGAGAGGAGATGAAGAATTGCATTGATGGAAAACAGCTTCTTGTGCCAGGCTGCCCAGGGTTCAAATCTTAGCTTTACCACCCACTAGCTCTCTGAACCTGGGCAAGTCCTTAACTTTTTTTTTCTTTGCCTCATTTCCAATAGTAATAGTGTCCAACTCATGGGGTTGTTGTGAAGATTAACGAGTTAATTAATAAAGCAATTAGAACCATGCCTTGTACGGAGGAAGCACTATATAAATGTGACTATTACTATTATTTCAAGCTTGGGAGAGCTGCTCAAACAGATTTGGCTGTGGTTGGCCACCATGCCCCTGAGCAATCCTACTGAGGACAATGGCAGGAGGTGTCTGGAGAATAGCAGTGGCTTATTATAATATACTTGATTATAATAGATCCAACTTATTGAGCATAAATAGTATCAATATAGTGCCAGTGTAGTTGGAACATTATAATGTGAAGATCTAATGGGGAGGGGATGGGAAGGAACCCCTTACAGATTTAGAAGAGAGAGAATATAAGCCCGGAGTTGGTTACGCAAGTGGTAGAAGAGCAGGGTATGAGGGAGCTCCGAGATTAGCTCTAGCAGAGGGCGACCTCCACCCCTGCACTGGAGAGACAACAGAAGGCTTTGGGGTAGTTGCAGGCAACGGATAGGGCTTACTCTGTAGGAGCTAGAAGCATGGCGGACCTGTCTGCTGGGAGCTAGGGCCGTGGCAGAAAAGTCACCATAGGGGTGCCACCAAGTCAGAGGGAAAGGGAGAGAATTCCATGGCTTCTGTCTTCTTCACACCTTCCAGTCTCCCATGGGGCCTCCCATTAGCCAACTCAGCCAGAGCCAGCCTGCAGAGTTGATCAATGGAAAGCCAGAGGAATGGATGTGAAGACTAGAAGGCCCGGGACTGGTACAATACATCACTGGCATCAACCTGTGAAGGAGGCATTTTTATTCTCCAGTTTATAGATGCAGATATTGAGACTGAGGGAGATTAAGTTAATGGTTCAAATACTGACAACTGGTGAAGTGGCAGGAGGCAGGAATCGAATCCAAACTGGCCTAACTCCCAAGTCCTTATCTTTCCAGTGAGGCTTCCCGACTCAGTTCTAAAGCATGGGCTCCATCCTCAGCCTCACCTACACTGGGGTCTGAAGTCCCCATATGGAATCTCCTCCTTGCATTTGATTATACCTGGGAATTCTCAGGTCATGCTTGGCCTGAACGGGTATGGCTTTAATGGCAACTCTTCAGGTATTAGGGCGAGTAGATGAGAGAGTTCTTTGGAGCCCCAAAGACCTAAAGCTTTTCTAGTCACCCCATGGCACCAGGCCTCTACCACACTGGGGACCAAATCAGGCACATCCGTGTCCTTTGTGGGAATTTTGTAAACTTAAATCTCTTTATCTTTGGAGATTCTGAATCAGACAGAGTAAGAAGGGCCCAGAAATTTAAGATACATGACTTTAAAACTTTCTAGATGATCCAAAGTCTGGCCTTAACTGGTATCTTCTAAGTTTGCCATCTGCTCTAACGGCTCGAATTGGTGGTCAGGAGTTGCTTTGTTCAAGTTAAATTAGTCCTTAGAGGTCATATTCACATCCAGGCTGCCTAAGCAGCATCTGGAGTGAATATGGGGGAGACCAGGGGGACCCTTCTGGCCACAGAGGCCAGCAGCCTCACCAGCATAGATTAGAATGCTTTGGTGCTTTCTATTAAACTGTGCTGGTATGCAAACACACCAATCAGTACTAGGCTGTCTTTGGAACTGGGAAATCTCTGTCCTGTGTATGTTTTGCTACTTCTATTTGATATGCCAAGATTTTATATTCACTTTTTATAGTCTGTAAAGACTCCACCGAGAGGGACTGCTTGGCACACAAAGCTGTCTCACTCACTTTGTTCCCAGATCCTCAAACTTCTTGGGCTAGCCTGGAACTATCTCATGGCCAAGAATTTAGGGGCCTGATTTGGAGGGTAATTCAATGTGTGATTATCCCTAAATTGGAATCTTACTAGAAATTTTTTTAAAGAGCTAATAAATGAATTCCAAGTTGAAATTTTACTAATTTGTAAAAGTCTCAATTTTGGTTGTACTTTAGAATAAATGGAGAGCTTTAAAATATTGATACAAATAAATATTTCCCCCATGGGCATTCTGATTAAATCAGTCTGTGGTTTGGGTTTGGGCATTAGTATATTTTTTTAAGTTCTCTAAGTGATTCTAATGAATTAATGGATTGGGAAGAATCAATTGTAGTACTTGCCTACTTCTATTATGTGCTTTGAAAATAGGTAAGCCTAGCTTCAGATCTGGGGTCAAGCATGAAAGAGCTATGTGAATTTAGCCATTTAATTTCTCTGAGCCAGTGGCATGCCAAGTGCATGTGGGGTGGGGGATGGGATGGCAGTTAGAAGAAGCAGCTTACCCCGGGTGTTGGTAATAAAGGGATACATTATCTGTAGAAAATTTAATGCAATAAAGCAAATTAGGGTCAGTCTGCTTTTTGTTTTCACTAAGCAGTGGCAATTTTAAACAATGTTAGTAATAAAATACTCCTCCCTACAGGGCCAACTCTTCTCACAGGTACCTCTCCCCTACCCCCTGGTATGCCACGCCACTGAGCTTAAGTTTCCTTATCTGTAAAGCTGAGTGAAATAGAGATAAAAGTACCACTTCTGTGGGTTGTCTTTGCGATTCAGAAGTGGTACGTTTGAACTGGCCCTTCTTGGTCGCTCTCCTAGAGTGGTTCTCTAGCTACACTGCTTGGTTTGAATTCTGTCTCCATCATCATAACTTCGAACAAATTAATCTCTCTGCTTCAATTTCCCTTACCTATGAAATGGGGGTGAAGATATCTACTTCATGGGGCGCCTGGGTGGCTCAGTTGGTTAAGCATCTGCCTTCAGCTCAGGTCATGATCCTGGGGTCGAGCCCCGTGTCAGGCTCTCTACAGAGCCGGGAGCCTGCTTCTGCTTCTCCCTCTGCCCCTCCCCCTAGTTCATGCATATGTGCTCTTTCTCTCTCAAATAAATAATCTTTTTTAAAAAAGAAGATACCTACCTTATAGTGCTGCCTCCTCAATGAGATAATAAATACAAAATGCTTTGAATCATGCCTGGTACATAGTAAGCCCTCAATAAATATTAGCTATTGTTATCTGGCTTATACTTAGATGTTTATTTAGGAATGATTATTGTTTTATAGCAACTAAGGATTTGCTGAATACCTATACCTCTAATAAGTGTCTTTGTTTCTATACCTTATAAAGGGCACACACCCTCTAAAGATATCAAGACAGTGGACTCATTCAGCCTCTCTCATTACCAGATTCCTTGTCTACAGTAAAAATCTCTTTCTTCTGTCCCTTCAAATCATATTTATGCTGGAGATAGGATCTCATTGTCAGTGTTTCAAGTCAATTGTCATGGCAGGCCTCCAGTTACCTCAGTCAAATATGGTAAGATAAATCATTTTTCTAAGGCAGAATCTGAGGAAAGAAAGTTGGAAGACAGTAGAATAATAGGTGTGCAATTCTGGTTTAAACAGGAAATTTTGATTTACCAATCCCAACATCACTTAATCTTACTTATTATAATAACATTGTCATAACATTCATGGTACATTAGCTCTGTGCTAAGGGCTTGACAGGCATCATCTCATTTAATGCTCATTACAACTCTATTATATAGGTTCTATTTCTGTCCCTGTTCTATAGGTGAGAAAACTAAGCCAAAGAAGGTAAGTACTTCTCTGATAAGAATAGCTAATAAGCGATAGCTTTGAACCCAGGTTTTCAGCTCCCTGTTCTTAAAAACCACCACCATCAGTGTGGGGGGCACACAAAAGTATTGCTTCCTTATAGCACATATAACCTGTAGGGTCATTCATTGGTTAAGTGTACATTTTCAGCAGACATCTTAGCAGGTCTCGAGATAAAAGCTCCATCTGAGTTAATTCTGTTGATGCAAGCTCCATCTGATTTAATTCTGTAGATGGAATAAGCTAGGAAAGTTCTATGTTTGGAGTCTGTCTTACATGGAATTCGAAGTCTGCACATACCCCTCATAAGACTGGAGTGTCCAGCTCTAGTCTCGCCCACATGGTTGGACAGGTTTGTGGTCTTCTCCCCACTTGGAAAGGCCTACCCCCCATCATCTTCATCCCTGAAGCATCCAGACATCAGCTGGCATTGTAGGACATCTTATATTTTCTCTTCTTAGCTGGGTCTGGTGCTGTGCAGTTCAGCCCATCCTGCTCCATGGGAGAATACCCTCCGGTTGGTGCTTCTGTTGGAATCCTCTCTTAGCTGGTTCTTGTAAGCTTCCATCTCCACACACATAGACCCTCAGCTGTCACCGTATATTCTAGCCTCTTTCCTCATGAATCCATTTGCACACATTCATTTTCTAGCTCATTATTGCAATGGCCATAACAATCGCAACTGGCTTCTTAATTTATAGCTGTTCTGATAGTCAAGACAATTATGGTTAATTCTCAGTAGCTTTTATCTTTAGTATTCATTTATTCAGTTTCATTTTTAATATAATTATGGCTTAAGTCAGGGCATTCCAAGCCTGCAAGAGGTGAGGGCACACCACACAGTGTGGTGCAATCAAAGTAGCATGGGCCTCCTTATTGCAAAACAATATTATAATAATAAAGGAAGTTGAAAAGGAAAAAAAAATCTTAATTTCACCACTCTGGCAAAAGTGTTTTAATTTTTTCCCATTTCTTTCTAAATTAGTTGACTGCCTTTACTCCATGGTAATTACAGTGTGAATATGATTTTGTATATGTATTTTTTCTTTCAGTTAACACTATACCAAATACAGTGTTCCATGTTGTCTTACTGTTTGTATGAATTTAGGTTTGGATTAGAATTGTGGTCTTCAGCTGCATGACTGTCAGCCTGTTGACATAGCCTTTCTGAGCTATACTGATAAGGTAGTATGATGCTCTTGAGGTTTTTGTGAGGACTAAGTGAGAGGATAAATATGCAGATGATTCCAAGAGGACTCCGAAGAGGGAGTCTGGGTACTTGTTAGCTCGCATTTCATCTCCTCCCAAGATTTGGCTTTAAGGGCCTATCTTTGATCAATATCTCCTTCTTTGGGACTGAAAAGCTTGGCGTCTGAGATTCCTTGGAGAATGCAGATACTTCTTGGACTTACAAAGCCTGATAAATGAGCAGTTGAATTTACTGAGCAGACCTACTGGAAAGAGAGCCTTACAAAGTCATACTTAGCTATTTTGCTGGGCCCGTCAATAAAATTTCTTGACGATCACCATCTTCCTTCATCCTTTTTGTCCCTGGGGCCAAAAAAAACCTGGTTCCTCTCTATTTTTAAACCTTTAATTCTCCAATTGTACAGATTGAAAAAAAAATGATAAACTTTAAAATACATTTAAAAAACGTTAGCCATTCTCCATAACTTCACCATCCTTGTACAACTGCTTTATTTTTAGATAGTAGTAATTGTGATCTGTATGAAATTTGGTATGCCTTTGCACACTGCTGCTAAGAGTCACAACTTTCCTTTTTCATTTTTTGGCCTCTATTTTACTAGCTCTTATCCCTGCCATGGTTGGGCATTCAGGTGGTTTTGAATGTCTTACTATTTATACGTAGTACTGCAATGAACAACTTCTTCTAACGGTTGTTTTTTTATCTTTAAAACACTTCTCCTGGATGAATCCCCAGAAGTGGAATTATGGAGACCTCAGGAATAAGCTTCCTAATAGTGCCTCGAACATTCTGATGCAGCTTTCCAGAAGATTCACACCAATCCAACCCTCATATCTTTAATATAGCTAATGCTTTGCTGACACTTAGGACGGCCAATTCATACCAATTCTTTAAAAGCATAGGAAAGTAGATTAAGAAGAATTTCATAAAATGAAAACATATCATGCCATTTTTTGAGTAAGTGAATCATCATTCAGGGCTTTCTCTTCCCTCTCTCTCTTTTTTTTTTCTTTTTTGGTCTCAGCCCTGCCCTAAGTTTGTGTTAGGTGCCGGAAGAAGAGAGTGAAATCGAAAGGGAGATTGTTATCCTTCATTATGGTTTAAGGACAAATAATTCTAGCATGGATTTTAACTACAACCCTGTAAAGGCTAAAGGGAAGATCATTCCCATGTTACAGATGACAGAGCTGAGACTCAAGAAGGTGCAGAGTCTTGGCCAGAGTCCCGTTGCTGGTCAGCCCCCCAGCATAAACGTTGACTTTCATCTCTTGGTCTTCTGGCGCCTAAATCAGTACTCTTTGGATGGCATACTTTCTGTTGCCCAAACATGTCTTACCTATGAAGTTGTCAGAGAATAAATCAGGACATATAGTTAGAGTGCTGATTTCTTTGAGGATGATGCTGATGACCAAAGTAGCTAACATTTATTGTGTTTATTCTGTACCAGACATGTACATTGTCTTGTTTGATTCTCATGGCAATCCTGCAAGGTAGGTGTTACTACTATCTTTATAGATGAGGCAAGGGTGAAGTAACTTGTGTAAGATCACAGAGCTAAGAAGTGACAGAGCCGAGATTTAAAACCAGGAAGCCTAACAGAGATCCTGCTCGCAACACCTGCTCTGACCTTTGATAACATTGCTTTGCTATGCTAAGTTCCTTCCCCGCCCGGAGAAAGGATCTCCTTCCACCTGTCCTGCTTGGAGGAGCAGCAGTGGGACCTCCTACAAGGTCAGAAGTGGCAGTGGGCATGCAGAGGAGCAGATCACTGGCACCTCCGAACCTAGTCTACTGAGTGACCTATGGCAAAACAAAAAAAAAGAGATTCTGAATTCCCTTTGTTCTCTGCCTTTATGTTGCCCAAAGGAAAACCAAAGCAAAAAAATGCCCTTTGAAGCTGTCTTCTAGATGAAAAAAATAAGCAGACCCCTTTGCAGTGAGATACTCCAACCTGAGAGCAGAATTTCAGTGAAGTTGCCCTGCTTGCCGATGCCCTGAGGGTGACTGCTCTGCGAGAGAACAGACACGAGGCCCAGAGGCCCTTCCTTACCTTTCTTCATCCCATTCATCAAATTTTGTTCCCGAGAATTTCCATTCTTTTTGGCCACATGAATGAGATGGTTTGATCATCCTTTAAATAATAAAAAGTCAATTAATATGCTAACTATTAATAAGCTTGATTCTTTTCCTATATTCAGAATGTCATTGGTTGTGCTTTGAACTGACAGACAGGGTATGAAGAGCAGGGAAGGAGATGATCCAGAGGAGTGATCTTTGCAGCATCCTTGAGGATCCTGGATTCTTGCCCATCCATGCCCTTACTCCACTCCCATATGTGCACGTGAGCATACGCACGTGTGCACACACACACATACATACACACATTCCTTTGATGACACGAGTGCATTTGACTGTTGTGATCAGTAGTTACCTTGAAATAATGGCTATAATAAAAAAATATTCCTGTGGCCAAGACTGGTCCTCAGTGAAATGTCAAGTCCTCACCATGCATTTAGTGAACCCCTCCTTTTGGGTCTCCTAGATCTTGCAACTCATATTACCCTCTTTGGGAACCTACAACCTACATCCTCCATTCCACGTTCTCCAACTCCCAACAAAGGGCCATGGGCCCCCATTCCCATGGGCTTTGACTTGGAGCTTTGTAATACTGATTCAGCAGTGAAAGGCTTTATGAAACAAAGATCATGTGCTCGTGGATCCGCTGGAGCATTTTGTTTGCCTGTGCAATATCGATGAAATAGTAAACCTCATGAGATTTCACATAAAAGTTGAACGTGTTAGCTTTTGGGGGGGATATTGGGAATCTCACAATGTGTCAATGGCCACCTTCCCATTTCACAGCGCTTTGTTGGCACTCAGCCGAGGCAGCCACTGCCTTGACTACTGTTTCTGTTTGCCCCTCTCGATGCACTTATGTCTCCAATTGGTTCCTTTGGGTTTGGGTTTTCCATGCCTGATTTAAAGGTCTGAGGGTGAAGGTAGAGCCTGGAGTCTTTCTGTCTCTGTGACCATGGCCAGATTAGCCTGCCAGACTCTGTCTGGATCAACTGCCTGTCATTCCTACCTGATGGGTCACCATTGGTTGGCCAGGGCAGGAGTGGTGTTGCTAGTGACGTGAAGGCTACCTGTCAATCAAATTGTAGATCACGCACTTTGTGCTGTTCACTCTGTGCACCGTTATTGCCTGGTACTGAGCCACGCCCGGTGGGTGAGGATGCAGAACTTGTGGTCAACCTCCTAGGCACTTACCCCTTTCTTGAGAGCCCCCAGTTTGGCTGCTGAGGTGGTTTGCTTCGTTGATAGGATCATTACATGAATTGTTAAGGTAAAATGTTTTTATCCGGTGTCAGCTGTTCCTCTTACACTATCCCCCCCTTGCTGTATAAGAATAAAGCTTTACCCAAACCCCCAAGAATGCAGACAGTCCATCCATTTTGCACACACATATACACACACAAACCCTTTGCCTTACTCTTGCTTTCCCCAGTCCCAAACTTTTAGTCTGAGGACAGTGGTTCAAATATAAAAGACTGAACTGTGGGGGAAACAGCTCCTGGCCCCCTTTTCTCCCTGACCTCCAGGACCATTCACGGTCCAGTTCAGAACAATGAACTTTTTCTGTTTTTTTTTCCCCCCTAATGGCATCAAAAATACCCCTCTGCTGCTCTGATCCAATACTTAGAGGTATTTGGTCATCTTATTAAAGATCTGATGCGTCTTTGCTCTAATGCTCCTACCCAAGTAATTATATCTGCAGCCATGTGTTTCTTTATCTGGAGTATTCAAATAGACAGTAGTATGTATATCTCATTTTTTTCCCAGAAAACAAAGCAGGCTATTTTTTTTCTTCCTCCAGTAGCTTTTGGTTCATTGAGAGATTAACATGAAAAGACTTTGATCCAGTCCTATGAGAGGCTGTTTGAATGCAAATGATTTCTCTGCAAACTGTCTCACTCTTGCTCTAGTGCTTACATTCTAGGCACTAATTACTCCTTGAACCTTTTGTACCAGATATTATTCACTGGGTGGCCAAGATGCTTTTAGAAGATACTCTCTTTCTAATCAAGTCAGGATGCTAACATAAAATAGAACAAATAACTGCCTTGAGAGGCCCACTGCCAACATATGTCTCATTTTTCACTAACTCACTTTACAGGTTCAACAAAAACTCAGGGACTGAAGGTGAGTCTCCCAGCCTCCTGTGGTGCATCCTGTCTGTCTGAATTAGGCTCTGGCCTGTTTTTCAAAAGACCTATACCACTAGGTACATTTCCTTCAGCTTCTAAGGATGCCAGGAATTAAGGTTTCTTTTTTGTTTTGTTTTGTTTTGTTTTGTTTTAAGTAGTTTGAGGAGACAAGTAGAGTCAATTGTGTATGGAGAGATTAAGGAAACAGCATTATTATCAGAGCTGGTACCTTCTTTTCAATCCACTCCCATTGATTAAAACTTGGCAAAGGGATTCTTTGTTAATTTGCATGACATTCACATCACATGCTGTCCAATAACTGTGTCTTCTAATTCTTATCCTTTGTAACCCTGAGATGTCAGATAGCTTGATGGATTTGTTCTAAATTGGCTTAATTTCCAGCCTAAGCTGGCTGAGATCTGAAAAGCCGGTTAAGAATACCACTTAGAAAATAATCTCCCAAATAAATCTTATGAAATGTAAAATATTTTCCAGTACAGCTCAGTTTTGAATCCAACCTGATTGCATATATAACAGCACCTCTACTGATCATGAAATTTTCCTGTTCCGTATTATAGACTGGTAGACCCCTGTGAAACACATGGGGGTGTGATGTGAGTAGTGAAGATCGAACCACAGTGTGAGTTTGCTACATGCATTCTGCTTTTTAGGTAAAGAAATTAAATGGCATTAGGTACCTCCATGTGAATTTCACACATACTCCGTAAGAATTATCTGTTCAAAATAAAACTAATTTTTCTTCTCTAAACCCTCTTCCTCCTCTGTATTACCTGCCATGATGAGTGATACCATTACCTATCCCACACTCAAGGGAGAAATCGGAGAAACCTTCACTAACCCCTCCCTGTAACTTCCACATCCAGTCTGGTACCATGTCCTAAAGGTTCTTCCGGGAAGTTCTCTGTAATTGGACTCCTCTTTCCCATTCCTCTGTGGAGTCCTTGGTTTTGGTTCTCATCACCTGGAACAATAATAGATTCTTAAGTGAGAAGCCTCCATCTTTCTCTCTCTACTCTCTCTTCTAACCCAGCTTTGCCACCAGGATATTCTGAAACCCAGGCCTCCTTATGTCACCATGCTGCTCAGACAACAAAAACAACTTTTGTGGATTCCTATGTGGTCTATAGGATAAAAGCCCCAATGCAGGAGGAGGCCTTAGCCTGTCATGATCTTGCCCCCATCTACATTTATGGCCTATTTTTCTGCTTTCTCATTTTCACTGTAGGATTGAACCAAGCAAAGTTCTAGCTCTTCCAAGTCCCTGGGCCTTTGTGATGCTCTCTGCGGGAGTAAGCGGGTTATCCTCACCTGTAAATAAGGACAGGCATTTTTTATCTCATTGCCTGAGCTGGGATCTGCAGTTAATTTCTTCTCTTTCTTGCTACTGTTTCACAGTCTTCTAAGACCCTGTCTTGTCCACTCAGTGGTCTAGACCATATGGTGATGAGATACTTCCTTTTGTTTTTGTAGTAATAGCGGAGCCAGAATTCTTTTCTTTCTCATTGTTAATGGAGCAGACCCTCTAGGCTCCCAAGCAGTATTCTCCAGCACCTAGAACTGTTTAGCTCAGTGCTTCTGAAACTTCAGCATGCACTGGAGTTCCCTGAAGAGTTTGTTAAAACACAGACTGTTGGTCCCCACTGCTCGAGTTTCTGATTCAAGGGGTCTGGACTATGACCTGAGAATCTGCATTTTTTACAAGTTCTCAGGAGATGCTAATGTGCTCATCTGAAAACTGCACCTTGAAAACCACCTCACAGAAGACTAGAGGTGAACGCAGAGAAGACACACACTTCTTGGGGGAAAACAGAGCAACACTGGCATTTTTGGGAGGTTTGCCCTGTTTTTCTTATTTTTGAGTTTTGTTGTTGTTTTGCTGGTGGTGGGATGAGGGTTGTTGCAGAGAGAGAAGAGGAGTTAGTTCTGATGCATCTCTGGGAAAGGACTTGTCACTGCAAACAAGGATGTGACCAGTGCATATTTTTGTCAAAGTGAACTACCTAGAGCCTGACCTGGGGTTTGACTTTCCCTGTTTCTGTGCCAGTGGAAATCATAAGTCCACTAAAGATCCCTAAGAGTCAGTGAGACCCACAGCTCTCAGTCCTGCCTTCCACGGTCTGGCTTGCCCATGAAGGCCACAGTCACTGGGGCGAGTGAGGGGGCATCTTGACAGTAGTGGTCATTTTCCCTCTGCCTGGACTGTGCCTTCCCCGGCAACCTCCCAGACATCTGTAAGAGAGTTCCAAGATATTTTCTGCAAATCGTTCCCAATCCTTCTAGGAGAGTCATTTACTCCTGTGTGTTGAGTTGAAAAAAGCCTGTGCTTTTTACGGCACTGATCGATTGGTACTATAATGATGTGGTCTAATGATTTATCACCTCCATACTAGAGTAGTAGCTCCTTTGAGGGCAGAGCGTATGCATATTTATATATGTGTGTGTGTGTCAAAGTATGAAATATATATTCATATATTTCATCTTTTTCTCCTCCAAGCTAGTGTATATTGCTGAATGAATGAATGGGCCCTACTTTCATATACCTTGCAGTTTCCTCCCTTTTCGAGTGTGTCAATCTTGTTTTGATACAGATTTCAGGTTCCTACAGGTGGGTACTAACTGTTCTCTTTTTTCTGAGTCCTCCTCGACTCATTTTCCAGCCCCAAATTGAATATATGGTTAGAATTCAACAACAGCAACAACTTGATGATGACTTTCATCTGCTTCTGGGAAATGGGAGAGGATTAGCAAGGAGGGTTTCCACTTTCTAGCCTCCACTTTAAGAGGCCAGAAAGATTAAAAGCTGCCGGATGCTTCAAAGTCAAGGTATGAATTTGAGAGAGGGATGAAAGTGCTTAGACTTGGATATGAAAGTCTTCTCTGATTGAGATGACTATTGCCTTTGAAAGATCAAAGAGTCACTCTTTCTCCTTTCTCCTGGAATCATTACTGCCATTAATAACCCATGCTGACTCTTTCCTGGGTAAATGGAGGGCTTTTACTTTGTCCTCATCCTGATGTGTAGCTCTCCATTCAGTCTGGGCTCAATCCACTTGCTTTGGTTTAACTACGGGTCTTCTGTGAGAGCTAGAGTGGGTGGAAATGGGATGAGTAGGATGTAAACACCTGTGTGAGGGTAGCAATAAGGATCAGCAATAAGGATGGTCCACTTATTTTAGGTTTTGGGGGCCTTATGGTCTCTGTCATACTACTGAGCTCTGCCATAGCATGAACACAGCCATAGCCAATATAGAAATGAATAAGCATGCCCGCGTTCCAATAAAACTTTATTCACAAAATCAGGTGATAGTTTGGATTTGGCCCTCAAGCTAGTGTGACACCCCTGGCCCTGCAGCCTATAAAGCTCTGGCTCTGGGTCTGCTGGGCCTCTCGAACGTTGGTGCTTTCTGCAGTAAGTAACCACAAAACTTGGGGTCACTGGAAAACAAATAATTAGAAGCTTTTGCACGTAACTAACCAAGTTGCATGTGCCAGAGAGTGGCTTCCTTTTCAAAGGAAAGGGCAGACTCTTCTTCCCTCCTAACTTCTGCTCCCTCTTCAGAGCCCCATTTTGGTAAGAACCTAAGCAGAAGCCAAACAATGGAGGAGAAAGGTGTTTTGCAGAGTCCCAGACCCAGCACTGCAAAGCAGAGTACACAATGGTGGACTTGGGGTAGAGGCGATGGCCAGGTAACCGGCCAAGACTTCACCAAGAGTATCAATACGGTCGATATGCAGTGAGGCTGGCAATGAGACCCAATACAGCGACCAGAAAAGTGAGATTGCTCTCTGAGAGTTAAGCTGGTCAAACCCACACACGCCGTGGCTTCGATTCCCCAGCTGCTGTGACTTCACCTCTAACTCTGGCAGTGCTGGCAGAAATGAGGGTGCACAAAACTTTGCATAAGGTTATCTGAGTTTATCCTCAGAGAGATGAGACTGGCCTGTAATGGCAAGTCATTAAGTAGAAACCTGATCATTGTATCGTACCACGTTGGGAAAGGGACGCTGTGAGTGGAATGGAGCGCATTAGCCTAGAAGAGGCATCCAAAAAGTGTGTGAGTGCACTCAGTAATGATTGCGGGCCTGATGTTCACAAACAGACTCTTTGAAGTGATTATTTCAACTGTGGCTTGGCAGCAATTGGATATTCGAGGTAATGAGTTTAATTGATTATAAGAGAGTGTTCCTTTTAATAAGATGCAATAACCGCTAAGAGTAGGTTGGCTGCTTGAAACACGCACAAGTAAGAAGAATTTGAAGTTTAAAGTCATGAGAATGATTGAAGTGTTTAAATATGTAAATGTGATTGGCTTCTGCAGCCCCAGGTGCAGCCACCATCCTCATTCCTAAAGTGTAAAATAGGTTAATGCCCCCCCATCTCCCTAAAAGTAGTTGTCTTGCTCATTGAGATGGGACAGTCACTTCCTTAGAGGCCTAATCCAATCAAAGCATCGTGTGCGAAGAACGCTAGCTGTTGGGTGAGCACCCAGAAGCCCAGAATCTGCACTTCCCCATTCTTCTCCACCTGCTGTGCCAACACTGGGGATCTGGGTGGATGAAAGTATGTGAGGTGGCTATTCTGCTAAAGCCTTCCCCTCTGGGAGTCTAGGAATCAGGGGTAGTGGACAGTGGCAACAAAACGTGAACATGCTTGATCATGTCTTTTCCTGCACCACTAATACAGAGAATTATTCCTCAGTCTTTCCTCTTCGGAGTATCCTTCAGCATTTCATGTGGATTTATCTACAGGCAGAGACTGCTTTAGTCATGTCTGCCGAAGAGGTCTAGCTCACATGACATTTCTATTTCTCATCACGTGAACACATCGCTTGGGCTTCTGGTTTTGACTCAGCCTCCCGTAGCTTGGACTAACATGAGCCAAATCCACATGATTGGGTCCGTTCTCGCAGGGCTGACAAAATTTAGATTCTGGAACTTTAAAAGGCAGGTGCCAGAGGTGAGCCATGGTGAATTCACCAAGGTAAGTGACTTCTTTCGAGTCCTCTGAGCAGCTAGCCAAGGGAGTCTCTCTGATCTTGCTGGGCGCTGTTCTGCTCAAGCTATAGCAAATTTCAAAGTCCATTTTAAGGTGGCCTTTTCTACAAAATAAAATGCTAACCCTTCCTGGAGCTTTGTTTCTGGCAATAAAGCTCAAGTCCCTCTGGCTTTATTGCTGTTCTTTCAGGTATAAATAAGTGGGTTTTTAATTTAAAAAAAAAAAAGAGAACCCCCGCCCCCAAATGGTGATTGCTTTTAAAAATGAACTTACAGATCATCTGTAAGATGATAAGAGAAGCTGCTCTTTTGAAGCAAGGCGGAGGCCAGTGACCTGGCCTGCCAGGGCTCGGTGGGCCTCTGTCTGCAAATCATGTCTATTCTATTGAAAAGGTTTGCAATGAGGAGGAGGTAAGGTTTTTATCCGAAGCTTCTATCATTCTGAGTCTTTAGATCTCCACAGAATGCAGAGATGGAATTAGCTATGTTGCCTTAATTCAGCATGAATGCTGTACACACTGAAAAGTTCACAGAATGTTCTATAGCTCACATTTTTTTAAATGATGATATTTAATCAAGTCTATGGCTTCAAGAGCAATAGTTCTGCTTTCCTGCGTCTCTTCACACCTTTTTGACTCTCCGTCTTGTAAGATCTGATTTCCAGGCCCATCCTGGTCTTCTCTGCCATGTCTTTTCATGTCTGTTTCTTTCTGCTAGTGGTTTTATGACCGAATGCTCCAATTTCTCTCCACACAGCAAAATGCATTGTTTTATATAATTCACAGCATATACTATTTTCTGCACTAAATTGCTTAACTTTGAGGAGTGGCAGAGGACACCCATTACCTAATAAGGGCAGTAGAAAATAAGCTGTGAATGAAGCACCATTTATTTCATTTTGTAACCTTTGAGACCCAGGCAGATTCCTGCCCGCTCCCCTCTGCCTTACTAAGGCCTGCTGCCTTTAAGGATGTTCCCTAGCCCCAGGAAAAAAGGGAGACCCTACAACCAGCCAACTGTTTTAGGTTTTGAAAAATTAGCCTTTGAGAAGAAAGACAGCAAGATGGTCTTTAGAAAAAACAATCTTTAGACCTAAAAACAAGGTTCTTGTCTCACTTGTAAGGAAATTATGAATGTATTTGTCTTCTCAAATGAATATGCTGCTTGTTTTTAATAGTGAAGAAACACTGTGCCTTATTTTTGCCTTGTCTGCCAGGGAGCTCAGGGTGAAAGTCAGTGTCCTGCAGATCTCAGCTTATTTGTCACTTCCTAAGAAAGGTGACTTCATCCAGTCTAAATACATTAGCTAGCTTCCCTTCTGCGCACTCTAATTTACAGTATTAGTTTCTCAGGGCTGCTATAACAAATCATCACAAACTGGGTGGTTTAGAACAAGAGGAATTTATTGTCTCTTAGTTCTGAAGAACAGTAGTTCTGAAGCCATAAATCAAGGGCCATGCTCCTTCCTTGTCTCTTCCTAGCTTCCTAGCTTCTGATGATTGCTGGCCATCCTTGGCCTTCCTTGGCTTATATCCACATCACTCCAATTTCTGACCCCACCTTTGCATGGCTATCTTCCCTCTGTGCGCCTCCTCTGTGTGTTCACCTAACCCTCCTATAAGAACACTAGTCAGTGGATTTAGGGCCTCTCCCAACTCAGATGATTTCTTCTCTACTTAACTAATTATATCCGCAAAGACCTTAGTTCCAAATAAGGTCACATTCTGACGTCCCAGTGGACATGTCTTTGGGGGTATGCTATTCAACCCACAACACTCATTGTGGTTCACGTTGCCTATGTGGCACCCATCACTGTCTGGGTTCTTTTGGTTATTATGTGTGCTTCTTGTTCACTGTTTGAACCCTCTACCACCTTCCCTGCTCCAACATACTATAATATTAGTTTTAGGAGAGCTGGGGCATTTTGATCTTTTTCCAATACTGAAAGCATGGCATCTAGTAGGATCTCGAAAATGTTTTTGTTTAATTATTTAACTGATTTAGGGCTTGATTTTAATAGCTTATCCCTGCTACAGTATGATTTCCTTTTTTAAAATGGCTTTTGAGTTCTCCTGTTTATCTTCAACTCACCACCTAAAATCTTTTTGAGAACAAAAGGTGGAGATGAAATTATGAACAAATAAAGGGCAGTTGTTTAGAACTCACAGT
>NC_048223.1:111569299-111580623 GCF_002007445.2 Ailuropoda melanoleuca | reverse complement strand
CAGTGTTGTTGGCTCTATCATGACCCTTGTTAAGTTCTGGATGTTACAGAAAAGATAAAAAGAGCTGGAGATATTGTACAGTGCTTGTCACATAGCAGATATCTAATACATATATATTTATTGCATAAATGCTGAATAAGTGGACTCCCACTTTTTTAAAACTGAGAATAGTAAAAACCCAGAGAGGAAAAATAATGGTTCAAGTTTATGGCAGGGCCAATACCAAGATTCAACACTCTTTTTTTTTTTTTTTTTTTNTTGTTAAGTTCTGGATGTTACAGAAAAGATAAAAAGAGCTGGAGATATTGTACAGTGCTTGTCACATAGCAGATATCTAATACATATATATTTATTGCATAAATGCTGAATAAGTGGACTCCCACTTTTTTAAAACTGAGAATAGTAAAAACCCAGAGAGGAAAAATAATGGTTCAAGTTTATGGCAGGGCCAATACCAAGATTCAACACTCTTTTTTTTTTTTTTTCAAAGATTGAGTTGAGAGAGTGAGGGAGGGAGGGAGAGAGAGAGCAAACAGAGGAGGGGCAGAGGGAGAGGAGGGAGAATCTCAAGTTACTCCCCACTGAGCATGGAGCCCAACACTGGTTTGATCTCACTACCATGAGATCATGACCTGAGCCAAAATCAAGAGTCAGATGCTTAACTAACTGAGCCACCCAGCCACCCCAAGATTCAACCCTCTTAATTCCTAGTCCAGTACTCATTCTACCAAGATATGAATTGGGGAAAGGCCTTCATGCCAGTTTCAAAGCAAGTTATCTAAAAAATATATATAAAATAAATAGTTATGCAGAGTTATAAGAAAGGTGTTCCTTACTCGAACAGGTCTTTTAATATGGGGTTTGATTAGAATTATGTGAGGATCATGATATAACTAAGTTTAAGATTGGTAGAACCAGCAAGGTGTGGATTTTAAAGGGAGGGTTTCAAAGGGTGTTGGTGGACAAAATGTCTGTTAATGCTTTCTATTGAAGAGTTCTGGGACGTTTCTATAATGAGCAAATAAGTGGTTTACCTGGGAAAGTGTTTTATGGAATGGTAAAGTTGTGTTGACGGAAACAATGGAATAGTAAAGTCATATAGACGAAGTAAGCTGTGTAGTTTCCAAAAATTGCTAGAATGAGAAGGCAGAAGAGCTGCAGGTGTCCAGAGAGGGGGTAATTCAGAGGGCAACACAAGGTAGACATGAGTAGAGCAATTGTTAAAGTGGCAGTGACTTAGGTAAGATCAGTAACATCTCTGTTGGGAGAAAAAGCCTATGATTTATCCCTTTCCACTTACATTCCTTCTTGGGTGGGAAATTTTCTATGGAAAACCTAAGAATTGGGGCACTTGGGTGACTCATTCAGTTGAGCATCTGACTCTTGGTTTCAGCTCAGATCATGATCTTGGGGTTGTGGAATTGAGCACCCCATCAGGCTCCATGCTGAGTGTAGAGCCTGCTTGGGATTCTCTCTCTTTCTCCCTCTGCTCCTCCTTGCTCGTGCTCGCTGTCTCTCTAAAAAAATTTTATTGGAGAGTTTGAGACATAAAGAAGTAAAAATGTATCCTTTTGTGCTAAGGAAATAAGCAGCCATTTTGGAAACTAATTAGGTATCTTCAGGACAAGGTTATCATGCTGAAAATTATTGAACAGCAAAACAAAACAAACCTAGCCCCCAAAACCCCAGCTACAACAGTAACAACAAAACACCCTTTTAATTTTGAAAGAATACTTCACTTGGCAACCTTTGCAAACAATGGTTGGTTACCTGATCACTCTGAAATTGTTTTCTAATGATTGGTGTCTAGTTCACAGTTATTATTTTTTTTAATAAACCTGTTACTTAGTAGGTGTAATATTTATTTATGGCTTAAATTTTGTAAATAGTTTTATGTCAAATTGGCCCAAGAATAGAAATGGATGTATCTGAAATATATTTGAGATGCAGTGGGTTTGCAGATCCCTTTCCAACGAATTCCCTACGACCAGCCTTGGTGTTAGTATGCTCATTAAGAATCCCCAGGCTTGGTATCTAGTGGTGTCCATTTGCAAAGGTCTAGAAGAGTTACAATAAGTAACATTTTTAGGCTGTCCAGTTTACCAAGTACTTTTGATGTCTGTTGTTTTTTCTTAGTTTTTGTGTCTTTTCAAATACAAAAAAGTTGTTTGAGGTCTGAACAGTCACTTTTGTTTTGTTTTGTTTTGTTTTCTGACTATTCTTCTTACTGTCATCCATCTTCCTTCTCCATGATTCTACTATCAATAATGAAAATGGGGCCTTTCTTTCTTTAATACCCAAGAATACCTAGGTCCCCAGACCCGGAAGCCTTGTACTTACTCATGAAGAACTGGTTACATTTCTGCCTTTCCAATGTTCTCCTCAATACCTCACAATTTATGGCCCTTAAACTGGACTCTGAATGTCAAAGTAGGAGAAACTCTAATCTGCAGTAAAGAACTTCTCTGTGAAGTCAAACCAGGAGGTCCAGAGCTGAAACCATCACTAATCAGTTACCAAGCATGAAAGCCGAACACAAGAGTTAAAATGTTTAAGGAACAAACACTCCTCCTGATGATCCTTTTCTTTTCTGTTTTTCTAGTTACTATGTTATTTATTTATTTGTTTATTATTTTAATTCCAGTATAGTTAACATATAATATTTGTTTCAGGTGTACAAAATAGTGATTCAACAATTTTCTGCATTACTCAGTGGTCATCATGATATCATGCTAAGTGTCCTCTTAATCCTCGCCACCTATTTCCCCCTTCCCCCACCCACCTCCTCTCTGGTAACCATCAATTTGTTCCCTATAGTTAAGAGTCTGTTTTTTTGTTTGTCTCTTTTTTGTTCATTTGTTTTGTTTCTTAAATTCTACATATGAGTGAAATCATATAGTATTTGTCTTTCTGTGACTGACTTATTTCACTTACCATTGTGCCATCTAGGTCCAACTGTGTTGTTGCAAACGGCAAGATTCCATTCTTTTTTATGGCTGAGTAATACTCGTGTGTGTGTGTGTGTGTGTGTGTGTGTGTGTGTGTGTGTATACACACATCTTCTTTGTCCATTCATCTATCAATAGACAACTGGATTGCTTCTATAATTTGGCTATTATAAATAATGCTGCTATAAACATAGTATTTGTGTATTCTTTGGGTAAATTCCCAGTAGTGTGATTCCTGGATCAGAGGATAGCTCTATTTTTAACTTTTTAAGGCGCCTCCATATTGTTTTCCACAGTAGCTGCACCAGTTTGCATTCCCACCAACAGTACAAGAGGGGTCCTTTTCTCCACATCCTCACCAACATGTGTTGTTTCATGTCTTTGATTTTAACCATTCTAATGGGCATGAGGTGCTATCTCCTGAAGGACTCCTTTCAATGCCTTCATGGCACAGATGAAGAAACTGAGTCCCCTTGCACAGAAAGGAAAAGTGATCTGCTCAAGAAAACATCTTGGCCTCTAACATACTTTAACATAAAAATTAACATTGGAAAACCAATTGAATTATGAAGGATTTTTTTACTACCTTCTTTGTTGAAGAATTCTGTTATTAAAATGTGCAGTCATATTTGTGATTATTCACAGCATTTGAAATAACAGCTTGAGTACAGATTGGGTCCTTCTTCTGAAAATATCAAACCACTTTTGAGTCTTTTATCTCAGCTGGCAGAACCTGGCACATATCATGCTCATTCTAGCAGATCTTAAGGGCTATTAATAAAATATTAATACATGTTATGTATATATTCATATTTCACTGTAAACATATTTACCAATTTTTGTTCTGCTCAGATACAATACTTCATGAGTTCAAAGAAGAAAATCCTGAGAGAGAGACATTGGCTGTTCAAGACCAAATACAAATATCAGAAGGCTGACACTGATTCTTTTAAAGTCTTTCTTTCAACATTTGAATATTACTGTCCTGGCCTTTGTGCAGACATTGAACACACAGGCGCGTGTTCATCGGCTAGAGGGATTAAGTAAAACCACCCCCCTGCTGAGTCCTTGGGAAACCAGGCTAAGCATCTTATGTGTGTACATGGTCCTTTCCTGGTTTTTATTTTCTTTAAAGGTAGAGAAAACAGGGCTCATGACATTAATGTCCTGTCGTAAAAGGACAAAAACAGATGTGATAGAGGGTCTCCAGTTTTTCTTGCCCCCAATCCTCACCTCTTCAGTGTTTCCCTTTCTGCCTTTATTGGGCTACCTTCCCTGCCCTTGAACCTTAATTAATTTGAAAAAAAAATCTACAAGACTTGCTAAAACAGTTAAGAATAATATTCTGACAGTTATCAGAACAGCGTTGCACGGACGATCCTAAGCGAGAGTCAGGGAAACTAGAGCAGAACTCGAAGAGTCGTGCACTGTTCCAACTGGGAGTTCTGTGAGTTCTCCTCTCCTTGAGAGGAGCAAAGTTACCTGAGCCCAACTGCACAGACACATCGCCTCTTCTGCACTCGCTCTTACAGAACCTCGGCCCTGCTCTGACTCGTAGTTACCCACCGCAGGTCCCCTCCAATAAGCATGAGCTGAGCAAAGCTTTTATTCCAACCACTTCTACTATTTTCTTTTCACACTTTGAAACAGAAACTAGCCAAATCCTGGTCACCCTAATATCTCTTCTCAGAAATCCTCATTCACTCCTAAGGGCCAGGTGGATGCCTGCCGTATAGTTTCAGCCAATCCAGAAATTCCTTTATGATGGCATTTAACATACTGAATGACAGTTACCTACCTCTGTTACTCTCAAGAGAATATAAACTCTCTGAAGGCAGGGACTTTGTCTTGTGTTGACACGTAGGAGACATTCATAAGTTTCCTAAATGAACAACTGACCGGCCTGAGTCATATAGGTGCAAAGTGGTGACACGTTCTTATGAAGCTTACTTCATTTGAAGTCTAGCCATGCTTCTTAACCTGGCCTGATCTCAGTAATTAACTGTGTCAAAAGAATGTGTATATGGAGAAATAGAGTAACTGAAGAGCTGCTCGTTATCACCAATCTCTAAGGAAAACTCTCTGGGTTTCATTTCCATAATTCAGCTGTCACCTTGTGGTTCAGATGATGTCCCACAAGCTGATCACTATTGATTTGTTCTTGGCAAATTACTGCTGGGCATTAAACCTGGTAGCAACGTTCTTATGTTAGGGTTTTCTCTGTCCCCACCTTTCCCATGTTCTTCCCTGTGAGTTGTTTTGGTAGGCTTAAATATCATGGGCATTTTTAAGTTTCTGTACAGACCCAGTAGTATTGACCTGATAAGTGATGGTTCCTTTGGATGGACGAGTGCTATCATTTTCTAGACTAGCTGTTTCTTTGATGACCCAAGTCTCTAAAATATGACTCAGTATCCTTGGGGATGAGGTCCTGATTGATTCAATTCCTTAGTTAAGAAAAATCGCTTTCCCTTTTATAGAGTATGGAATCTAGAATATGGCTTTCATGTTAGTAGCTCGCGACATGGCATGTAGTAAATGTTCCTTAAGTGTTTGCCAAGTGAGAGGAAAACAGGCAATTAGAGATTATAGTCATTGCAACAAGCCATGATAGAAATGAGACCAGGTGCCATCAGAGGTCAGAAGAAAAGCAGGGTTAGCACAATCATATTTCGTGTCCTCTGTTCCTTCTTTTCAACACTTTTTGTCTCCTTCACCTTCACCCTAACAGGAAAAAGCATCCCTGGATTGGTGTCATCAGATTTTACTGTTCTCTAAAACTATTCTTCAAAGTGTGTGCCATGGGCTTTTAGTTCCACAAGGTGCAGATGTCACCTTGTCACACTGTATGGGGATGCTTGTAATAGTCACTTATCTCTTCTTGGCACACATTGTTTCAGAAACTCTGATGGCTTCCTCCCACTAGCTCCTGGAACTCTCTACCTACGGGCTTTCTTTGAGCTCAACCCACATGCAGGACAAAATAGAGGTGCTGAGGAGTTGAGAGCTCTGGGCTTAGCCTTTGGCCAAGGATGGGAGTTGGTATATGAAAACCTCAGCTTCTTTGCCCCTTAGGTGGGACAAGGCTGAGGTGTGTTGAACACTGTCACCTAGAAGTCCCGAGGGGGATCCAGAGAGGTAAACTGCTCGTTAACATAGCCTATATTTTCTTTATTCCCTGTCCTGTTTCCCTTCTCCACTTCCTTAATAAACTATTTGCATTCAAATCCTTACCTTGGTTCCACTACTTAGGGAACCAATGCTAAGATATGTATCAAGTGGCTTCTTCAGTCAAAGAAAACTGGAAAGTATGGGGTTAAAGTTACACAGGTGCTAGCTTCTCAGAGTCTTTAATATGCTAGTATTTATTGTGACTATCAAAGAGAGGGAATTAGTGTAGATTATTCCCAAACTACATAAGGATTGGCTCTCCCCCCATCTCCAAGCATTTTATGAGATTAGTTTGTGAGGAACAAACTTGGGAATTATACTTTTGGGACATTCTAACACCAACAAAAGCTCCTTATAAGAAATATTTTATAACAAGATGGTTAGCCTTAAAGAATTAGGAATTTTTATATTGGAATTATTAGTTATGAGTAGTGTGAGTAACCCATCATGGTTTTCAAAGGGTAAGAAACTCTGAACTGTTGTGAGGGCATAACTTTAGCTCCACTGTGGGTGATCAGCCTTGGTGAACAGATAGTTAATACAAATGATGGGGTCACCTCAGTCCCCAAGACCCCAACAAGGAAGTCATGACAGTGGTAAAGGCAGTAACATTTTAAGCTCTGTGAGTTTGATAAAAATACAACATTTTGATCTGGAAAGACAGCTATGATGCCCACTTTATACATGAGGAAACTGAAGCTCTCAGAAAGGTTAAGTGAGGTCTCCAAAGTCACACTGTTTAAAAAAAATGACAATTCCTGGGCCAGAAGGTTGAGCTCCTTCCTAGTCCAGTGCTCTTTCCTCTGTTCCACATTATTTCTGTGTGATGTGGGAGCAAGAGGATTGAAATGGAGACACAGGCTGGGCATTACGTAAAAATCTGGAGAACAGAGCTGGGAGTTTGTTTTATGGGCTCTTAACTTGGTAGGTCTTTGGGGTTTTTTTGTTTTTGTTTTTGCTTTTTATTATGTTATGTTAGTCACCATACAGTACACCATTACTTTTCATGTAATGTTCCATGATTCATTGTTTGTATATAACACCCAGTGCTCCATGCAGTATGTGCCCTCCTTCATACCGTTCACCAGGCTAGCCCATCACCCCACCCTCTCCCCTCTGAAACCCTCAGTTTGTTTCCCAAGTCCATAGTCTCTCATAGTTTGTCTCTCCCTCTGATTTTCTTCCCCTTCATTTTCCCCTTCCTTCTTCTAGTGTCCTCCAGGCTATTCCTTATGTTCCACATCTGAGTGAAACCATATGATAATTGTCTTTCTCTGCTTGACTTATTTCACTTAGCATAATCCCCTCCAGTTCCAACCATGTCGATGCAAATGGTGGGTATTCATCCTTTCTGATGGCTGAGAAATATTCCATTGTGTATATGGGACTACATCTTCTTTATCCATTTGTCTGAGAAATATTCCATTGTGTATATGGGACCACATCTTCTTTATCCATTTGCCCTGTTGAAGGGCATCTTGGCTCCTTCACAGTTTGGCTATTGTGGACATTGCTGCTATGAACATTGGGGTGCATATGGCCCTTCTTTTCACTACATCTGTATTTTTGGGGTGAATTCCTAGTAGTGCAATTGCTGGGTCGTAGGGTAGCTCTATTCTTAACATCTTGAGGAGTCTCCATACTGTTTTCCAGAGTGGCTATACCAGCTTGCATTCCCACCAACAGTGTAAGAGGGTTCCCCTTTCTCCCACCCTCTCCAACACTTACTGTTTCTTGCCTTGTCAGTTTTTGCCATTGTAACTGGTGTAAGGTGGGTATCTCATTGTGGTTTTGATTTGTATTTCCCTGATAGCTACTGATGTTGAGCATTTTTTCATGTGTCTGTTAGCCATTTGTATGTCTTTTTTGGATAAGTGTCTGTTCATGTCTTCTGGCCATTTTTTAACTGGGCTATTAGTTTTTTGAGCGTTGAGTTTGAGAAATTCTTTATAGATCTTGGATATCAGCCCTTTATCTGTAATGTCATTTGCAAGTATCTTCTCCCATTCTGTGGGCTGCCTCATAGTTTTGTTGACTGTTTCCTTTGCTGTACAGAAGCTTTTTATCTTGATGAAGTCCCAAAAGTTCATTTTTGCTTTTGTTTCACTTGCCTTTGGAGACATGTCTTGAAAGAAGTTGCTGTGGCCAGTGTCGAAGAGGTTACAGTCTATGCTCTCCTCTAGGATTTTTGATGGATTCCTGTCTCACATTGAGGTCTTTCATCCATTTTGAGTTTATCTTTGTGTGTGGTGTAAGGGAATGGTTCAGTTTCATTGTTCTGTATGTAGCTGTCCAATTTTCCCAGCACCACTTATTGAAGAGACTATCTTTCTTCCATTGGATATTTTTTCCTGCTTTGTCAAAGATTAGTTGATCAGAGAATTGAGGGTCCATTTTTGGAGTCTCTATTCTGTTCCATTGGTCTATGTGTCTGTTTTTGTGCCAGTGCCATGCTGTCTTGGTGATCACAGCTTTGTAATATAGCTTGAAGTCAGGTAATATCATGCCCCCAGCTTTGTGTTTGTTTTTTTTTCAACATCCCCTTGGTGATTCAGGGTCTTTTCTGGTTCCCTACAAGTTTTAGGATTTTTTATTCCAGCTCTTTGAAAAATGCCAATGGTGTTTTAATAGGGATGGCATTGAAAGTGTAAATTGCTCTGGGCAGGATAGACATTTATTCTTCCAATCCATGAGCATGGAATATTTTTCCATCTTTTTGTGTCTTCCTCAGTTTCTTTCATAAGTGTTCTGTAGTTTCTAGAGTATAGATCCTTTGCCTCTTTAGTTAGGTTTATTCCTAGGTATCTTATGGTTTTGGTTGGGAGATTATAGCCTCCCTTCCCCTCACCCCCCCCATTTTTTTAACTTTATAAATCTCATTCTTGGGGTTCATTTTGGCTGGGGTTTTTTGGTGATGGCTTCTGATTGCTCCAAACTTTCCCAGGGTGCACCTCGCCTGGATTGTGGTTGGTATTTTTGACTCTGTACATTCCCTCAACCACCCCGCAACAGAATGACTAGGGGGAGGAACTCCCAACAAAGAAAAGAACCAGAGACAATGGCCTCCCCCACAGACCTAATGGGTATGTATATAACCAAGATGTCAGAAATAGACTTCAGGGTAACAATTATGAAGACAATAGCTAGACTTGAGAAAACCATTAACGGCAACATAGAATCCCTAAGGACAGAAATGAGAGCTAATCAGGCCGAACTTAAAAATGCTATGAATGAGATGCAGTCTAAACTAGATACTCTAACAGCTAGGGTCATTGAGGCTGAAGAATGAATTAGTGATCTAGAAGATAAACTAATAGAAAGGAAGGAACAGGAGGAGGCCTGTAATGAACAGCTTAAAATTCATGAGAACAGATTTAGAGAAATCAACAACTCCATGAAACATTCCAATGTCAGAATCATTGGGATCCCTGAGGGAGTGGAGAGAGAGAGAGGACTAGAAGATATATTTGAGCAAATCATAGCTGAGAACTTCCCTAACCTGGGAAATGAAACAAGCATTCATGTCCTAGAGGCAGAGAGGACCCCTCTCAAGATCAAGGAGAACAGACCAACACCTCGGCATGTAATAGTAAAACTTGCAAATCTTAGAACCAGGGAAGCCATCCTAAGGGCAGTTACGGGAAAGAGATTCCTTATGTACAGAGGGAGGAACGTCAGAATAACATCAGACCTGTCCACAGAGACCTGGCAAGCCAGAAGGTGCTGGAAAGACATATTCAGGGTACTAAATGAGAAGAACATGCAACCAAGAATACTTTATCCAGCAAGGCTGTCATTCAGAATGGATGGAGAGATAAAGAGCTTCCAGGACCGGCAGAAACTGAAAGAATATGTGATCACCAAGCCAGCCCTACAAGAAATACTAAGGGGGACTCTATAAAAGAAGAAAGACTCCTAGAGTAATATGGATCAGAAATTTACAGAGATAATCCATAGAACAGGGACTGTACAGACAATAGGATGGCAATAAACACATATCTTTCAGTAGTCACCCTCAACGTGAATGGCCGAAAAGCTCCCATGAAACAGCACAGGGTTACAGATTGGATATAAAGACAGGACCCATCCTATGCTGTCTACAAGAGACTCATTTTAAACCTAAAGACACCTCCAGACTGAGGGGAGATAAAGAACAATTTTTCATGTCAATGGACCTCAAAAGTAAGCTGGGTAGCAATTCTTATATCAGACAAATTAGAATTTAAACCAAAGACTATAATAACAGATCTAGAGGGACACTATATCATTCTTAAAGGGCCTATCCAACAAGAAAATCTAACAATTGTAAATATCTCTGCCCCCAACATGGGTCTTTGTACCTTCGGACAGAAATCAAAGTCCATGTTCCCTTTCCCATTCATTTCCCTTTCTGTGATGTTCTGTTTCTTCTTTCTTAAACACATTATGATAGCCAACATAGTGAAGAGTATTTCCATTCCAGTATGTCTTATGTCACAGTCTCTTCTCTCTACACATGTACATCTTTCTGAGAAATCTACTTTGTGGAACACACGTTTGATTTCAGGAGAGGGTCTTGTGTTAACACAGCTTTCTTATTTTTGAATTAAAGGACCAGAAGTGATACAAGTTGTTTACTTAATCCTTAAGTATTTATTATTTTAAATAGTATTTTAAAGTATTTTAAATAGTGAGAGCTTAATGGCCTGAACAAGAAAACTAGAAGCAAGGCTTACAGTTCTAGATCTGGGAAAATATCTACTGGAAACCTTTTAAAAGAAAATAAATGGATGTTGAAAAGCTGTCCTTTGAGTTTTTCTACTTTGCCTTGGACCTTCTGTGTAATAAATCTGTGTGCTCTGTCACTACCATAGTTCAACTGTACATCACTTAGTCTTTTTCTACTTCCTGTGGTTTTTTAATATGTCTAATACTCTGAATACAATTCTAAGAGAATCCGATGATGACAAATGCCTTTTGAATCCTGGAAGGTAAAATAAAAAAAATAATAAAAATAAAAATAATAAAAATAAAATAAAAAAACCCCAATAACCAAAGACTTAGTCATATAGAAATTCTGGTTCTTGAAAGTGAGGTACAACACAATGGTTCTTAGTCCACTTGCATCATAATGCACAGGGTGGAGGGTGCTTCATGATGCCTCCGTTATGGCCATACCCAACCCTGGCTATGGTGTCACTTCTTTTTTTTTTTTTTTTTTTTTTT
>NC_048223.1:111435536-111569199 GCF_002007445.2 Ailuropoda melanoleuca | reverse complement strand
GCTCAACCCTGCAGCATCCCGGGCTGTGCGCCCCACACCCGGCGTCCCAGACCTCACTTCCAGGGCTGGCGTGTCTCTGTCCTTTGTNCCTTTGTATTTCCAACCCCGCCAGCTGCCAGTCGCCAGCCGCCCCACGCGGGCTCCCGGAGCTCCCGGTCTCTGTCTGGTGTCTCGCGGGTGCTGACCACGAGTCCGCCTGCTCCCCCGTGCAGGTGGCCCTCCAGCCGCCAGCCGCCAGCCGCCCCGTGCATGCTCCTGGAGCTCCCGGTCTCAGCCTGAATCCAGTGAGCACACCGGAGCTCTGGAGCTCCGTGAGATGCTTGGTGGCGCACACTCCCGGCTCACAGACTCAGTCTGCTGTTTCCAGACAGCCCGCTCCCTGGTTCAGGTGGCCCGCCAGCCGCCCCTCGCGCGCTGCCGGAGCTCCCGTTCTCAGTCTGCTGTCTCAAGCGTGCGGGTCCGCAGTCTGTCCGCTCCCCCTTGCAGGTGGCTACCGCTTCCTGGCGCCCTGACACGGCGGCTCCCTCCCCCTTCTGTTTATCTTCCGATATCTGTGCGCGGTTTCACGGCTCCCCGCTTTGTACCTTGATACTCAGCGCTGGAGATGTTCATTTGTAGAGATCCATATGTATCTTCCTTCGTCTCAGGCTGATTCCGTGGATGTTCCTGCTGGTCTGGTACCTATCCAGCTCAACTCAGGGGACCGGCTGAAAAAGGAGTCCCCTACTCCTCCGCCATCTTAACTCCTGAACTATATATGGTGTCACTTCTTTCTCTTTCATTCAAGAGAATCTGTCCTACTCAAAATTAATCTATTGCACATTAAGTAACTTACCACTAATGTTATTTGAAAGAATATGTTAAAAATAATTAAAAGTAATTATTAATTAAAATAAAAATAATTTAAAAGTAATTATTTTAATATCAAAGCTTCACCTCCAGTTGCAGGGGATGAGTCTATACTCTTGCAAAAAATTTAAAACAGCAGGTATGTATGTAGATTAAAAAGTACTCTACCCTCCCAATGTTCCCTTCCCCAAACAATCACTATGTATGGTTTGAGGCTGTATCCTTCCTCAATAGGAGACCATTTAGGGAGTTTTGTTATTGGTATTATTGATATTTTTACTGTGACAAACAATGCTGCATTTTGTGCGCATGGCCAGTATTTCCCAGACTGGAGAATATACCTATTTTAAACTCTGACAGATACTGCCAAGGCCTCCAAAGGACTAGAACAATGTACACATGCATCGACAGTCTGAGATTTGACCCATTTTTCCCGACCCTGTTCCCTTTGCCAATACTGAATATTAGCATTTCATTTTTCTAAGTTGTTAGTAGAAAAATGGCATTGGTCTTTCCATTTGCATTTACTTTGCCACGAGTGAGATGGAAAACAACTTTTTAACAATCTTTTTGGCCATTTGGCTTCTTTAGGAATTATTTATTCATAACTTCAGTGGTTCTTCACCTGTTGTGTCTCAACTCCAAGTCCACCCTTCTATATTCTGCTCTGTTGTGCTGGAGCTGAAGCTCTGAAAACTGGATGCCTCAGTCATTCTTACTTCCTTGAGTCCATCAGTGTAGGGCGGCTATATTAGAGGGAGATTGGAAAGCGGCAGAATGGGAGAAAGCGACTTACTTCAACTTTCTTCCTGGAGCATCACTCCAGGAGCAGCAGTGAGTTCCAACTGCGGGCTTCTCTCAACCTCCCCAGAATGAGTTACATCTTCTGCCAACCCTCACAAGTTCTGGTAAACCTACCTCTTTATTTTCTTGCTCCCCCAGCCTTAGAAGTGATAGCTGCTTCCTATAGTTAACATGCCTCATTTACCCCAGTGTTACCCCCTTTCCTTCTTCAGCCTTCCAACACTTGGGTAACCAACTTCCTGTATTAAATCCCCTGTTCAAAATACTTCATGTGTTTCTGTTTTACTGACTGGCCCTTGACTATGGGCTGATTTATCAATTAGGATATTTGTGTTATTATCATTATTATTAGTAGTAGTAGTATTAATTTTCAAGAGCTCTTCCTTCTTAAAAGAACTTTCTGATTTAATACATTGCTTTCAATGTTGTAAATATATTCTCTCAATGCAAAATTTCCATATTCTTATTTTTATGTGTTAGCTTGGATTTTCTAGAAAACATAATTTGAGGCAAAAATTATATGAAAATGATTTAGTAGAGGATACAAACCATGGCCCCCAGAACATGGGGCAATAAAAATGTGTAAGAGGGGGAAAGAAATGCAGAATGGTCAATTACTGAGCTGGCCACAACCTCAGAGGAAAGAAAAAACAAAAACGTGGCAAATTTATCAGTCCTTTGGGGCTGGTAAAGCCATATGGAATCACTGTGTCTTGGAATAGACTGGGGAATAAAGATGAGAAATTTATGTATAGGCTTCTTTCTTAACCTTGTCCCCTGTCTCTCATTGCTCACACTTTGCCCCACCATAGTCAGCTTTGAAGTATTTTCCTAGCACTTTTCCCTCCCAGAGTCCAGGGAAGTCAGAGATGCTGTAGATATGCCAGTCGGCCCTGTGCCCTGGAATTACCAGGACCCCACTGCAGCGGGGAGGACAACGCCATGATGGAACCCAATCTCAAGTCCCTCAAGGAGAATGAGAAACCAAGCAGTATTGGAAGACAAGTGATGGCTGGGATCCCTAGGGTCTCCACCAAGCAGGTAGTCCAGACATGGGAGCTGGAGGGCCTGGGAATCTAGGGAAATCTATGGAATCTAGGGAAACACAGACCATCTACACTATGGATAAGGATGGTACAATATGGATCCATTTCTGCATTCTACAGTCTGTTCCACTGATCTATTTGTCAATAAGTCTTTATATTTACATGGATTTGTAAAAAGATCTTTCCCATTCTTGTGTATTTTATATTCTTCATCATTTTAGAATCCCAAGTCTTCTTGAGACTTTTATCGGAAGCAATTGATTTATTGAATAATTTAAACAGAACTAACATTTGTAAATCTTCCTAGGCAGAAAAAATGACTTGTCTTTCCATACATTTGGGGTTATTTGAGCTTCTACAATTTTTTTCATCTATTTTATTTTATTAAGGTCTTATTTTAATTCCAATATAGTTACACACAGTGTTATATTAGTTTCAGGTGTACAATATAGCAATTCAACAATTCTGTACATTACTCAGTGCTCGTCATGATACATATACTCTTTAATCCCCATCACCTATTTCACCCCCCCCACCTCCCATCTGGTAACCACCAGTTTGTTCTCTATAATTACGAGTCTGTTTCTTGGTTTCTCTCTCTCTCTTTTTTCCCCTTTGTTTATTTGTTTTGTTTCTTAAATTCCACATATAAGTGAAATCATATGATATTTGTCTTTCTCTGACTGACTTATTTCATCTGACATTATACTCTGTAGGTCCATCCATGTTGTTGCAAATGGCTAGATTTCATTCTGTTTTATGGCTGCATATTCCATTGTGTGTGTGTGTGTGTGTGTGTGTGAGAGAGAGAGAGAGAGAGAATATATTTTCTTTATTCATTCATCTGTCAATGGACACTTGGGTTGCTTTTATAATTTGGCTACTATAAATGATACTGCAATAAACATAGGAGTGCACATATCTTTCCAAATTTGTGTTTTCATATTCTTTGGGTAAATACCCAGTAGTGTGATTACTATTGTAGGGTATTTGGGTACCCTACAGGGTACCTATTGTAGATACCTACAGGGTATCTATTGTAGGGTAGTTCTTTTTTTCATTTTTTTGAGGAACCTCCAGGCTGTTTTCCACAGCATCAGCCCGTTTGCATTCCTGCCAACAGCACACAGTGTTCTTTTTTCTCCACAGCCTCACCAACACTTGTTATTTCTTATTTTTACCAAAAAAAATTGCTTCTATAATTTTTAAAAAATTATTTCCTTCCCATCTTGCATACTCTCTCTTTGATTTTATTCGCAGTTTGTATTGCATTTTGTGATCTCTTTTTGTGCAATGCATTTTCTGCTTGGCTGTTTCTGGCCATTTGTATATTATTGGTTACCCAATTCAGTCACCTCCTAGAGCTTTCCCATGAATGGTAATAGTTGGCCAGTAGTTTTTGCTGGATTTTTAGGTAGATAAAAGCAATACAGCTTTATCTCTTTTTTCACTACTTATACATTTTATTGGTTTCTATTTTTATATTCTCACCCTCCCGTTCCATGTTAATTAGCAAGTGTAATAGTGGGTATTCCTATCTTAATTCTTTCAGGGGAATGCTTTTAGAAATTAATGTTAGCTTAGATTTTTTTAATAAGTATTTTCTCAATCTAAGGCAAATATAGATATTTTATTATCTATGCTTATGGGGAGGTTGATTTCGAACACAAAGTATTAAATCTTGTTAAATATTTTTTTTAGCATCTTTTTATTAAGATTATATTGTTCTTATACTTTAATCTGCTAATTACAATCTTTTCAGTAGTAGCTTTCCTAATGTTAAGTACCCTTGAGTTACTGGGACATAATGGTTATAATTTATCTGTCTTCTAATATACTACTAGATTGGATTTGCTAATATTTATTTAGGATGAGAGATCTATAAACGTAAGTGAGATTGACCTTTCTCTACTTTTGTGTTGTCCTGACATATAATAAGTATTAGGTTACACTGGGCTTGTAGATTGAGTTGACAAGTTTTCTAGAAGAGTTTGTAACATAGGAATTAGCTGTTTTCTTCAAAGTTTTGTAGAACTAGCCAAAGAAACCATCTAGGTATGATAATAAATAGCACGTTGACTACTTCTAACATGCGTCTATAGTTGCAGCTTTGTTGACTTAAATTTGGAATTTATATTTTTCTATAAAATCAGTTATTTCCATCAAGATTTTTCAAATGTATTTTCATAATGTTGTGTGCAATATAAACTTCTAAAAGCCTCTTGTGTATTAGTAGTTATGACTGTCTTTTTCATTCTCAGATTTTTTGCCTTCTTTATTGCTTTTTTCCTAAGCAGATACTCTACAAATTTAATGAATTCATTGGTTTTAAAAACAAAAGCAAGATTTTAATCAATTGAGACTTTTTGGTTGGGTGTTTTATATTATTTACATACACTTTTAATCTTACTAATTCCTTATTTCTATTTAGTTTACATTNTTTGCCCCACCATAGTCAGCTTTGAAGTATTTTCCTAGCACTTTTCCCTCCCAGAGTCCAGGGAAGTCAGAGATGCTGTAGATATGCCAGTCGGCCCTGTGCCCTGGAATTACCAGGACCCCACTGCAGCGGGGAGGACAACGCCATGCTGGAACCCAATCTCAAGTCCCTCAAGGAGAATGAGAAACCAAGCAGTATTGGAAGACAAGTGATGGTTGGGATCCCTAGGGTCTCCACCAAGCAGGTAGTCCAGACATGGGAGCTGGAGGGCCTGGGAATCTAGGGAAATCTAGGGAATCTAGGGAAACACAGACCATCTACACTATGGATAAGGATGGTACAATATGGATCCATTTCTGCATTCTACAGTCTGTTCCACTGATCTATTTGTCAATAAGTCTTTATATTTACATGGATTTGTAAAAAGATCTTTCCCATTCTTGTGTATTTTATATTCTTCATCATTTTAGAATCCCAAGTCTTCTTGAGACTTTTATGAAGCAATTGATTTATTGAATAATTTAAACTAACATTTGTAAATCTTCCTAGGCAGAAAAAATGACTTGTCTTTCCATACATTTGGGGTTATTTGAGCTTCTACAATTTTTTTCATCTATTTTATTTTATTAAGGTCTTATTTTAATTCCAATATAGTTACACACAGTGTTATATTAGTTTCAGGTGTACAATATAGCAATTCAACAATTCTGTACATTACTCAGTGCTCGTCATGATACATATACTCTTTAATCCCCATCACCTATTTCACCCCCCCCACCTCCCATCTGGTAACCACCAGTTTGTTCTCTATAATTACGAGTCTGTTTCTTGGTTTCTCTCTCTCTCTTTTTTCCCCTTTGTTTATTTGTTTTGTTTCTTAAATTCCACATATAAGTGAAATCATATGATATTTGTCTTTCTCTGACTGACTTATTTCATCTGACATTATACTCTGTAGGTCCATCCATGTTGTTGCAAATGGCTAGATTTCATTCTGTTTTATGGCTGCATATTCCATTGTGTGTGTGTGTGTGTGTGTGTGTGAGAGAGAGAGAGAGAGAGAATATATTTTCTTTATTCATTCATCTGTCAATGGACACTTGGGTTGCTTTTATAATTTGGCTACTATAAATGATACTGCAATAAACATAGGAGTGCACATATCTTTCCAAATTTGTGTTTTCATATTCTTTGGGTAAATACCCAGTAGTGTGATTACTATTGTAGGGTATTTGGGTACCCTACAGGGTACCTATTGTAGATACCTACAGGGTATCTATTGTAGGGTAGTTCTTTTTTTCATTTTTTTGAGGAACCTCCAGGCTGTTTTCCACAGCATCAGCCCGTTTGCATTCCTGCCAACAGCACACAGTGTTCTTTTTTCTCCACAGCCTCACCAACACTTGTTATTTCTTATTTTTACCAAAAAAAATTGCTTCTATAATTTTTAAAAAATTATTTCCTTCCCATCTTGCATACTCTCTCTTTGATTTTATTCGCAGTTTGTATTGCATTTTGTGATCTCTTTTTGTGCAATGCATTTTCTGCTTGGCTGTTTCTGGCCATTTGTACATTATTGGTTACCCAATTCAGTCACCTCCTAGAGCTTTCCCATGAATGGTAATAGTTGGCCAGTAGTTTTTGCTGGATTTTTAGGTAGATAAAAGCAATACAGCTTTATCTCTTTTTTCACTACTTATACATTTTATTGGTTTCTATTTTTATATTCTCACCCTCCCGTTCCATGTTAATTAGCAAGTGTAATAGTGGGTATTCCTATCTTAATTCTTTCAGGGGAATGCTTTTAGAAATTAATGTTAGCTTAGATTTTTTTAATAAGTATTTTCTCAATCTAAGGCAAATATAGATATTTTATTATCTATGCTTATGGGGAGGTTGATTTCGAACACAAAGTATTAAATCTTGTTAAATATTTTTTTTAGCATCTTTTTATTAAGATTATATTGTTCTTATACTTTAATCTGCTAATTACAATCTTTTCAGTAGTAGCTTTCCTAATGTTAAGTACCCTTGAGTTACTGGGACATAATGGTTATAATTTATCTGTCTTCTAATATACTACTAGATTGGATTTGCTAATATTTATTTAGGATGAGAGATCTATAAACGTAAGTGAGATTGACCTTTCTCTACTTTTGTGTTGTCCTGACATATAATAAGTATTAGGTTACACTGGGCTTGTAGATTGAGTTGACAAGTTTTCTAGAAGAGTTTGTAACATAGGAATTAGCTGTTTTCTTCAAAGTTTTGTAGAACTAGCCAAAGAAACCATCTAGGTATGATAATAAATAGCACGTTGACTACTTCTAACATGCGTCTATAGTTGCAGCTTTGTTGACTTAAATTTGGAATTTATATTTTTCTATAAAATCAGTTATTTCCATCAAGATTTTTCAAATGTATTTTCATAATGTTGTGTGCAATATAAACTTCTAAAAGCCTCTTGTGTATTAGTAGTTATGACTGTCTTTTTCATTCTCAGATTTTTTGCCTTCTTTATTGCTTTTTTCCTAAGCAGATACTCTACAAATTTAATGAATTCATTGGTTTTAAAAACAAAAGCAAGATTTTAATCAATTGAGACTTTTTGGTTGGGTGTTTTATATTATTTACATACACTTTTAATCTTACTAATTCCTTATTTCTATTTAGTTTACATTTGCATTGCAATTCCTTTTTAGCTTCCAGTGTTGAATGAATAGTTCATCTATTTTCAATTTGTTTTTTTTTTCCCTTCAGACACAAGCGCTTATGGCCCTTCACTTTCCTATGAAAGTAGCTTTTATCTCATTCCATGAATTTAGTATTTAATGCTCACATTGCCACTCACTTATTAAACATTTTAATTTGTTTTATTTCCATTTTAACACCTTATTAAGGTATAATTGACATACTGCCCATATGTGAAATGTAAAATTGGACAAGTTTCGACAAATATATACATATATGTATACCCATTAAACTATCACCACAGTCAAAATAATGAACATATCTACTATCCTCAAGTTTCCGCTCCTGCCTTTATAATTCCTCTTTCCTGTCTTTCTACCCCCCACATAGCCACTGACTTGCTTTCTATAACTATACATTAGTTCGAATTTTCTAGATTCTTTTTATAAATGGCATCATAAAGAACATACTCTTTTTTAGCTAAATTCTTTCACTTCGTATAATTATTTTGAGATTCATCCATGTAGAGCTCATTTGTTCTCATTGTAATATTGTATTTTATGAATATGCCACTATTTGTTTATCCATTCATCTGTTGATGGACGTTTGTTGTTTTCAGTTTGAGATTATTACAAATTAATATGGCTTTGTGTGAACATAGGCTTTCATTTGTCTTAGGAAATACCTAGGAGTGGAATGTATGGATATACATTAAATATAGGCAGCTCTGTAACTTTTTAAAGCACTACCAAACTGTTTTACAAATTGGTTATATCATTTTACATTTCACGAGTAGTATATGAGAGTTCAGTTATTCTATAAACTCATCAATATTTAATATTGTAAGTCTTTTGAATTTTAGACATTCTAGGTATATAGTAGCATCTCATTGTGGTTTTATTGTGTTTTCCTAATGACAAATAATGTTGGGTATCTTTTCATATGTTTAGTTGCCATCAGCACATCTTTGGTAAAGTGTCTGTTCAGATCTTTGTCCATTTTCTATTTTCATTTTCTTAAGTTGTATGAGTTCTTTATACATTCAGGATACATGTCCTTTATCAGATATGTGATTTATGAAGGTTTTCTCTAGGTCTATGCCGTGTCTTTGCGGTCTCTTAACAGTGTTTTAGAAGAGAGAAGTTGGTAATTTGATGAAGTTCAACTTATCAAATATTCCTTTTATGAATGGAACTTTTGGTGTATCAAAGAAATCTTTGCCTCACCTATTGTTCAGAAATATTTTCTCCTATGTTTTCTAGAAATGTTATAGTTCTATAATTTTGAGTAAATTTTGTAATGGTATGAAGTATGGGTTTAATTTTCTTTCCTTATTAATATCCAATTTTCAGCACTGTTTGCTGAAAAGATCATACTTTCTTTGAATTACCTTTGTACTTTTGTCAAAAGCCAACAATTATATATGTGTGTGAGTGTGTGTATCTTTACTCCAATACCATGTATTTTAATTTTTGCAGATTCATGGTAAGTCTGAAAACAGGTAATTCTTATTCTCCAACTTTGTTCTTGTTAATTAAAGTTGTTCTGTCTGTTCGAGGTCCATTGTATTTTCACATGAGTTTTTAAAAGAGCATAGCAATGTCTACATCCAAAGTGTTCTGGAATTCTGATTGAAATTGCATGAAATCTGTACTCAGTTTGGGAGCATCAACATCTAAACAATGTTAAATCTGAAATAGTTTAACACTCCATTATTCAGAATTTCTTTCATTTAGCACAGAGTTACTAATATGATTATTACTTTTTGTTTTTAGTGTATAGGCCTTACATATATTTTAACTGATTTATTATATGTATGCCATATTTTTGATGATATTGTAAATAGTATTAATTTTTATTTCAATTTATGATTGTTCAAGGTTAGAAAATAGAAAATAATAATGCAACTGGGTTTTATTGACCATGAAATATATATTAAAATACAAAATAGATATAATTACATAATATATTTATATATTATATATAATTATATATATTACATAATGTATTTAAATATATCTATTTCATATTTTATATAATATGCAAATATAAATATATATTATAATATATGTCTATATTACTTATATATTTACAATAAATATATAATCTAAAAATATACATTATGTAATTTTTATAAATGTATATATATAAATATATACAAATTTCTTCATTCATCCACCAGTGGACCCTTAGGTTGTTTCCATATCTTGGCTATTATAAATAATGTAATGAAGATGGGTGTGCATATGTTTTCAAGTTACTGTTTTTGTTTTCTTCAGTTAAATATCCAGAAGTGAAATCACTGTGTCATAGGGTATTTCTATTTTTAATTTTTGAGAGAGCTCCATACTGTTTTCCACAGTGGCTGCACCAATTTACATTCCCACCACAAGTGCAGAAGCGTTCCTTTTTCTCCACATTCTCGCCAACACTTGTTATTTTTAGTCTTTTTGATACTAGCTATGATAACAGGTGTGAGGTGATAATTTCATTGTGGTTTTGATTTGCATTTCCCTGATGATTAGTGATATAGAAGATCTTTTCATATACCTGCTAGCCACCTTGTCTATTCAGATCTGCCTATTTTTTTTTAAGATTTTATTTATTTCTTGGAGAGAGAGAGAGACAGAGTGAGAGAGAGAGAGAGAGAGAGAGAGCATGAGCAGGCAGAAGGAGAAGCAGACCCCCTGAGCAGGGAGCTTGATGAGGGGCTTGGTCCTGGGGCTCTGGGATCATGACCTGAGCTGAAGGCAGACACTTAATCGACTAAGCCACCCAGGTGCCCCTGGATCTGCCCATTTTTAAATTAGATTGTTTATTTTATGTTATTAAGTCTTATGAGTTCTTTATGTATTTTGGGTATTAGCCTTTTATTAGATATATGACTTGCAAATATTTTCTCCCATTCAGTAGATTGCCTTTTCATTTTGTTAATTTTGTTGTTGTTTTTGTGCAGAAGTGTTTAGTTTGATGGAGTCCCCCTTACTTGTTTTTGTTGCTTTTGCATTTGGGGTCAGATTAAAAAAATCATTGCCAAGACCTATGCCAAGAAGGTTACTGCCTATGTTTCCTTCTAGGAGTTTTATGGTTTTAGGTTTTACAATCAAGTCCTTAATCCATTTTGACTTAATTTTTGTGTATGGGGTAAGATAGTGGTCTAGTTTCATTCCTTTGCATGTGGCTGTCCAGTTTTCCCAACACCATTTATTGAAGAGACTGTACTTTCCCTATCATATATTCTTGTCTCCTTTGTTGTAAATTAATTCACCAAACATGCAGGGGTTTATTTCTGGGCTCTCCATTCTGTTCCATTGACCTACGTATTTGTCTTATGCCAATAACATAATATTTTAATTAATATATCCTTGTAATATAGTTTAAAATTAGGAAGCATGATGCCTCCAGCTTTGTTCTTCTTTCTCAAGATCGCTTTGACCATTTGAAGTCTTTTATGGATCACTTGTTCTATTTCTGTGAAAAATGGCATTGGAATTCCAATGGGGATTGCATTGAATCTGTGTATTGCTTTGGGAAATATGGGCATTTTAACAATATTCTTCCAATCAGTGAGCATGGAATATCTTTCCATTTGTTTGTGTCTTCTTCAAATTTTTTTTCATTAATGTCTTATAGTTTTCAAGATACAGCTCTTTCACTGCCTTAAATTTATTCTTTTTGATGTAATTGTAAATGGTATTGTTTCCTTAGTTTCTATTTCTGAGAGTTTATAATTAGTGTATAGAAATGCAACAGGTGTTTGTATATTAATTTGTATCCTGTAACTTTACTGAATTTATTAGTTCTAATGGTTTATGATAGAATCTTTAGGCATATATAATATGCCTTCTGCAAATAGATGCTTTTGTTTCTTCCTTTCTGATTTGGATGATGCTTTTATCTTTTTCTTGCCTACTTGTTCTGGCTAGAATATTCAGTGCTATATTGAATAAAAATGGTGATAGTGGGCATCCTTGTCTTATTCCTGATCTTGAGGAAGAGCTTACAGCTTTTCACTATTGAGTATGATGCTAGCTGTGAGCTTCTCCTATATGGCGTCTGTTATATTGAGCTATGATCTCGCTATACTTGTTTCATTGGATTTTTATCATAAATATATGTTTAATTTTATCAGATGCTTTTTCTGCATCAATTTAGATGATCATATGGTTGTTATCTTTCATTTTGTTAATGTGGTACATCTCATTGACTGATTTGTGGATGTTGAACCATTGTTGCATGGCTGAATAAATCCCACTTGATCATAGTGTATGATCTTTTTAATGTATTGTTGAATTTGGTTTGCTAATATTTTGTTGAGGATTTTTGCATCTATGTTCATCAGGGAAGGATATTAGACTGTAGGTTTCTTATGGCATCCTTGTCTGGTTTTTTATCAGGGTAATGCTGGCCTCATAAAATAAGTTTGAAAGAGTTCCCTCATCTTCTATTTTTTTGGGAAGACTTTGAGAAGGATTGGTGTTAATTCTTTGAATGTTTGGTAGAATTCATCGGGGAAACCATCTGGTCCTGGACATGTTTATTGGGAGCTTTTTGATTACTGATTCAATCTCCTGTCTAGTAATCGGTCAGTTCAGATTTTCTATTTCACCATGATTCAGTCTTGCTACCTTGTATGTTTCTAGCAATGCATCCATCTCTTCTAGGTTGTCCACTTTGTTAGCACACAATTGTTTATAGTAGTCTCTTATGATTCTTTGTATTTCTGTGGTATCAGTTGTAACATCTTCTCTTTCATTTCTGATTCTATTTATTTGAGTTTTCTCTCCTTTTTTTTTCTTGGTGAGTCTAGTTAAAGGTTTGTCAGTTTTGTTTATCTCTTCAAAGAACCAGCTTTTATTTTCATTGATCCTATCTGGTTTTTTGTTTTGTTTTGTTTTGTTTTTTAGTTTCTATTTCACTTATTTCTGCTCTAATCTTTATTTCCTTTTTCCTACCAATTTTGTGTTTTGCTTATTCTTTTTATCTAGTTCCTCGAGGTATACTATGTGAGTTTTTTTTTAAGATTTATCTATTATTATTAGAGAGAGCATGCGTGGTGGGGACAGGACAATAGGATTTCAAGAATAGAGTGAGTATAGAGCTGAGTCGTGAGCAAAAAGAACAAGTGATCCTTGAAAAGAGTAACAAGAGAGGAAGAAGAAGGGCCTCTCCACCAGAATAAGAAGCCTTCTACGTGAAGGGGAAACAGACAAGAGACAGGTTTTTGTTGCTGTGGTTATAAATTTTTATTTTTTGTTTTTAATCAAATAAAGAAACATAAAAGGCAGTTATTTTTTGCTCTTGTGGAATTGCACAAGTGGCTGTTAGCAGAATTCCTTGTAGCCCTGTCTCTGTGAAGGTCTAGGAAAGAAGAGTCAGCTAGGAAGATTCTAATGAGGCCCAGGCAGCATGCAGAGTGTGAAGCGCACTTTAAAGGCAAGAAAAGGTAAAGGCCTCTTTTGATTAGTTTAATCATCCTGCTGAGAGGGGAATGGAGCCCCAAGGAGAAGGAGATGCAGAGACCTCCTAGGAATTTTCCTGTTTCCAAGCACAAAATGAAACAAAGTCTTTCAGTATCAACATTGAAAAAGCCCACTTTGTTTTCATGAGTCCAGAGGGGGGGGGGCCCTTTATAATCCCTAGAAAGGAATATCCTGGAGATTAAGTGAAGATTTCTCCTTTTGTCTTTGCTGCTTGACATTTTCACGGACTCATTTTATTGACTCTAAGGCTGGGATGAAGAAGAGGACACTGCTGATGCTTTTACGTTTTGGAGCTGATATTCTGCTCTCAGTGTGGGATCCGAAGAGGCCAAGGGGAGCCTACGGGTCAGGGTCCCCTGAACACACAGTGCTTTGCTTGAGCTTTAGGAATAATGAACACCGTCCACTGAATGAAGAGGGAAGAGGAATAAAGTCTCTTTTGAAGTCAAGGCAATTTCTAATCAAAACAATGTTCATTTTCCTCCCAGAAATATTACGTAGTGATGTAGTGCCTTGTAACCTCTCTCTATTGCCTGGTAGGACACCATCCTTGACTGAAAAAGAAATACACGCTTTGGCTTTCCTGTGTGTGAGATGAGGAATCGTGTGAGACATTGTGCAGGTAAACTTTCTTGGGGGCGGGGAGGGAGCCCTGCTTTGTAGCATTTGCTGATTTTCATGGTGGAAATACTCCCACAAGGACTGTTTCAAGCTATGGATGTGAAATCACCCAAAAGCAGAACTAGGAAGAGATACATACAGTGGACTATGGAGAGAAGGTGGGGCGGTGGCCCATCACTAGCTGAGTGAATGTCAGACTCCTTTATCTCCAACCTTAGGGAAGGCTTTGGAAGCAGGCAGCTCTCAGCTTGTGTCTAGCAGGGTGACTTGATTTTACTAAGCTTGACTGGAAGATCAGAATTTGTCTACCAGTCCCACACTGCCTTAAAAGGATAAAATTAAGCTTACAAATGTATTTGAAGCACCATATCAGAGTGTCTAGTACATAACAGATCCTCATAAATGTTTTGTTCTATGCCTTCTTTTAATAACTGTTACTACTTTAGAGCTGTATCATTTTTCCTTTTTTTAAGTTTTTGATTCCAGTTAGTAAATATGCAGTGTTCCATTAGTTCCAGGTGTACAATATAATGATTCAACACTTTCATGCATCGCCTGGCGCTCATCACAAGTGCCTTCCTTAATCCCCATCATCTATTTAGCCCATCCCGCACCCACCTGCCCTCTGGTCACCATCAGTTTGTTCTCTATAGTTAAGAGTCTGTTTCTTGGTTTCTCACTCTCTCTTTTTTCCCCTTTGCTCATTTGTTTTGTCCTTCAGTTCCACATATGAGTGAAATCATATATTTGTCTTTTCGAGCTATATCATTTTTTAATCTACCCCTGATCTAAGGGAATAGGAAGTACCAGCCTCTGTTATAACACATGTGAGTAGATCCTTAAATGAGTATGAGGAGTAAGTGGTTAATGGTGTTTCGTCTCATTCTCTTTTTGGACGTTTCTTTTCTTCTTACATCTTTTCTTACTCCTGGAATGAATCACTGAGCTACTGAGACTTTGACTCAGAGATATTAAATGGTTTCTTCGTGGGCACACAGCAAGTAAGATGCAAAAGTTGGAAATCAAACCCACTGTTTCTTATTTCCAGTCCAGCTTTCCCATGGCCCTGTTGCCAAAGCTGGCTCCCCAGAGAGTGTTTCCCTGTGTGGAGGCAGCGGCTGGCCTTCTCCCGCTCCACTTGCGACCAGCTGGAGGCTCCTTCTTGAAAAGGTAGATTCGTAATAAATAATTCCAGCAAGACCTATCTGTGTAATGAAAAGTCAGTGCACCAAGTGTCGGAGCATGTAGCTCTGAGCCCCAGCGGTGCCACCTGTTAGGTCCCAAGTTTGCAAAATGGACAGAGGAATGCTTCCCTTGAGTATCTTACAGGGCAGGGGGAGGACAGCCTCTATAATGGAAGCTGGAAAGCACTGAGCAAATGCTTACTATCCCTGCCACTGTCCTAGCCCAGCATAGTGGCAAACACCTGGGCTCAGGGGTTAGACCAATTTGGGCTCGAATCCCAGTTCTGCCACTTCCTGGTTGGCTAACCCTGTGCAAGTTACTAATCATACTTGAGACCCAATTTCCCTTCAGTTACCTTGGTGTAGGGATGATGGTGTTTCCTACCTCGGAGGGTTGTTAATAAGGTTTACATGTAAATGCAGTAAGTCTCTTGGCATGGTGCCAGCACCCTGGAAGTGCTTATTAGCTGCCAGTTCTGGTCATTATTATTAGATAATGTTTTTGTTCTATAGGTGGTGCTGGTCTTTATGTAGGAACAGGGAGGGCTTTTTTTTTTTTTTTTTTAAAGTGCAGCCAAAGGTGTACAGAGGGGACACTGCCAGGGCCAACTTGTATCTCGTCCTGGTTTTTGCGGTGATGAAAGCTTGCCAGTGTGTGTAGCAAAGGCGTGCCTTGGCTGCTGCTGCCCTTCGCCGTCTCTGCAGAGCCTGCTAAGGACACATGTTGCATTCGACTGCATGCCCCTCTTCTGCACAGCACCGCCGGGAGCAGCTGCTGCCACCCATCCACAGATGGGCAGTGTGTCTCAGAGTGGTTAGGGGACCTCCAGAGGGTCTCGCAATTAGCTGAGCTGCCCTGAGGTCTGGCTGATTCCAGAGCTCACTGCCTCCTACTCTGTGGGCAGATGGCTCTAGACCATAGTGCTTAAGTGTGGTGCCTGGACCAGCAGCATCAGTGTCACCAGGAAAATTTGTTAGAAACTAATCTGAAACTCTGCAGTGAGTGTTCTATCTAGCCTTCCAGATGTTCTGATGTTTGCTGAGAACCACCAGTATGCCGGATCTTCCAAAAGGGTTTCCTTCAACCTCATCCTCTGTCCTCAATTTCCCTGAGCTGCCCTTCTGGGTGAACTTCCTCCAGTGTGTGTGATGAAACAACATTAGAGCTGTCTTTTACCATTCCATTTCTTTCTAGGGAAATTCCCTGTAGATCAGGGCATTACTGTAATTAATTAATTAGAGTAAACTAACAGCACTACTTACATTCTTAGCATGCACCTGGTGCCAATATTTTTTAATTTTGCAGTGATATTTCCCCAAGATGTGCAGCAGGGTTTTGATGCTTATTTTCAGTTTAAGTCCCTGAGTGGGCTGGCAGAGGAGGAGACCAGGTTGTTGCCCAAGTATCATGTAAAGAACTGCACAAAAATTATTATCCATTCTCTCCCTTCATCCGAGCGCACTAACATAGAGTCTACTATCTGATGCTAGATATATAATTTTCTCCCATGAAATATTAGGGTTTTTTTTTTTTTGGTAGATTTTGAACTGGTGGGAGGCAAGGTCTCTAGCATTTCCTTCCAAATTTTGTGCATCTGGCAAATGATGGGGTTGGGAGGGAGCTGTCAGGCAGGTGGCAAAAAATGCTGTTGTTTCAACCCAAATTGTAGGCATGCAAAATTTAAGCATAAAAGAAATGATGTGATGTTTAAGGTCACTGGTTGGGTCCACAGGAGGTGCCTTGACTACAGCTGTAGTGAAAATTTGAGAAAATGGAGTTCCTTTGTTTATGCATGGTAGGGGTAGCAGAATACACTGCTTCAAAGTATGTTACTTCGGCATATTGGATTTTTTTTCCTATTTCAAGTTTTTATTTAAATTCCAGTTATTAACATACAGTGTAACATAAGTTTCAGGTGTAGAATTGAGTGATTCATCACTTACATACAACATCAGTGCTCATCACAGCAAGTGCCCTCTGGCATATTGATTATTGATATTCCTGATTTGGCATTTTGAGATGTAGGCACTTGAAATACAGAACATGAAGAAAGAAGGTTTCTCTGAACTCCCCTTATCTGACTAAAGACAGATCTTCCAAAAGGAGCTCAGTAAGTCCTCTCCCCCAGAGTGTCATCAGCCAGCTAGGATCAAGTCTTGTCATGAGAGAGGAGACTGGAAACCAACACCACAGCCAGACATACTTTGTCACAAACTACTGTACCATCCATCTGTTTCTCTACAGATGCATTCTTCTTTCCTAAAATTCATTTACTCTTTCCTAAGAGGTCTACCCTTTCCCCAGTAGAATGGTATTGAAGCCTGAATTCTAAGCCACTTCTTTGAGCTATTCATTTTTCCCTGGGTATCTCCCCTGTATACATGAGGCATATGTGTTAATAAACCTCTATTTTTCTTTGTTAATCTGTCTTTCATTACAGGGGTTTCAGCTAAGAACTCAGAAGGGTAGAGGGAAAACTATTTTTTCTCTCCTACAGTGGAGTCCCCTAATGAGGCTGGATTTCAAAACGGATCTGCACTCTCATAGTCATTCTTACTGGCAACAGCACAGTTGGGAGCACCTGCTGAGGCTGAACCATGTGAGGTGGCGGGGGTGGGAGGAGAGGTGGCAGTGGTGGCACTTAGGGCAGGAGTCAGGATACCTTGCTGAAGGGTCCAGTTTGGCTTTGGTGTCACTGAATGGGTGTCAGGGGTTTTGGTATCTCAGTGTTTTCTCATCTAGAAATGGAGATATTGAAATCAGTCCAACCAATCTCACAGGAGTAGTAGTATGAGGTACATATGAGAGAACAAACATGAGTATGTTTTGACAAGTTTAAAGTGCTACATGAAGCTGGGGCAAAATGTATTAAAATAAGCCTTTCCCAGCCTTTGCTGAACTCATAATGCTGGCTTTGAGGGGATCTAATCTGCTTATTCAGCTCCTCTCTCTTTCCCTGCCCTTCTGTCTTTATGATGGGAGTTTTGCATCCTCAATTAGTCTATAGGATGAAGGAGGCTATAGGGACAAGGGGGAAAAACACAGATTCTGAGGCTTTGGAAGCTTTGGAGGTGCAAGAGGACTTTGTGGATTTGAGAGTGTGAGTCTCTGAAGCAGCTGCTGGGATGCAAGAAAGTAAGAGGGTTGGAAAAGCATTGAGGAGGTTGGGGGTGTATTATGAACTCAGTTCCCTTTTACATTCTTTAAATAGTAGTTGGAATTACTCTTAAAGTATTTATGGTTGTTGGACTGTGTTTCTTTGACTGTAGCACCATCTCTAGACAGGACCATATGGGTCCTTGAGCTTACATTTGGGCACATTTATTTTTAAAGTGGCATTCATAGTGAGCATGTAGGAAAGAGAAAGTTAATTATGCGAAATATTTGAAACTCAGAGAGATGAAAGGATGATCTAGGTTAGACCTAAGAGTCCTATTTCCCACCTCCAATTCCCTGACTTATGTAGTGATATGTAAATAGATGTTTCTGTGTATAAACAATTGAAAGCCTTTGCCTCTATTAAAAAAAAAAAAAAGCAACCTGCTTCCAAGAAAAATAAATGTCATTCCTACTGTTCCCTCTCACATTTAACCAGACCCAGTTGCAGAGGGACTTGTTAAAGTTTAGCAGCAACTTTCTGAGGCTAAATGAAATGATCACCTTTTAGCCCACGATTAACCTTTCCTTCCTTTCTGAATGCCCCCTATCCTTGGTTTCTAGGGCTTCTGCCTGACCCAGGTGTTGATATGTCCCAGGGATTCATCACTCCTACCCGCTTCTGATGCATAATGTCTTCTTTGCCTTTGGCTTCAATTACTGACTACATACCAAGAATTTTCCAATTCTTAACTCCATCCCTGACTCCCCTCTGGAAGTTTAGACCTGTATAGCCATAGATCATGTGAACATTTCCATCTGATGATTCACAAACTACATGTTTAATCTTCATATTCCTCTCCAGTCTGTTCCTCCCTAGTGAATGCATGACTCCAATCAGTGAAATCAGAAACTTGAAAGTGATCTTTTATCTTTTCAATCCCTTCATTTTTAATCATGAAATCTTCTTAATTCAATCTCCTAAACATCTTTCAACTCAATCCTTGCCTTTCCATTTCTTCCTGTGTATACTCCAGTGTCACACCATTTAAAAAAAAAAAAAAAAGAAAAGAAAATATGAATGATTTTAAAAGCTTCCCAACTGGCTTTCCCACCTCTATTCTTGTATTCTTTCCCAATCCATTCTGCCCACTGCCATTAGACAGACTTTTAAAAAAAGATTTCGTTTATTTATTTGAAAGGGAAAGAGCACAAAAAAGAGAGCACAAGAGGAGGGGGGAAGGGACAGAGGTGGAGGGAGAAGTAGACTCCCCACTGAACAGGGAGCCCAACGTGAGGCAAGATCCCATGACCCTGGGATTATGACCTGAGCCAAAGGCAGACACTTAACCGACTGAGCCATCCAGGCATCCCTAGACAGACTTTTCTAAAATGCAACTTAAAGAATTTCAAATTTCTTCAGTGGTCAAAATTTCTTCATTGTTTGCACATGCCTTTAGGATAATGTTCAAATCCTTTATCATGATATTCAAGATCCTTCAGCATCTTGTTCCCACCTACCCTTCTGACTTCATTGCAACCATGCCAAATAAGATCCCCAAATGTGCAGACTTCTTGTCTGGGGTGCCTTTCTTCACTGTCTTCCCCCTTGTCCCTCCTTGAGCTTCTACAGGTGTTGCACATGCTCCTCTAACAGCAAGTATTTCTGTAGATTCCTGTAGAGCAACTGGTTTATGAGCCCAAAGAGTTTTGTTAAACTCCGTGGTTTGGGTAGATGGGACTCTCCTGGCGCATGATAATCATTCTGTAGGTGTTTGCTAAAATTGCAAGATTAGACAGGGACACTGGACTAGACGTGTAGGAGTTCAGAATTCTCTCCAGAAGCTTATTTCTTCTTTGGTCCCTGAGGGCCAACTCCTTGAGGTTCAACTGCTCAGCCTCTACTTTGTCTGGAGAATACTTGAAGATAATATTGCCCAAAGAAAAGAGTATTGAAAGGGGAATCGAGAAAACCATTTTTTATTTTACATTCTAATAACTGCTGTGTTAACTAGAGCTAAAAACACCACCTCATCTTTCTCACAGGGTTGGTTTATAACTTTGATAACTCAAGTAAATACAGTTTTCTATGTTATAAATTTGTCTGTAAGGGTTAAGGTTTTTCAATTAATTGGGGAACAGTATTTCCAACTCCTTCAGCCTCAAATAAGGGGACTGAGATATTTATTGAGAATACATGTTAAGGGTTTTTCTTTTTTTTTTTTTCTGCTTTGTGCTCCGACAATAAGTGGGTTTTCATAGTTTCATGGCAAATAACCCAGTGGATAATCAAAAATAACTTTTTCTTAGGAATGCATAACACATGTGTCTGTTGCAGCTGATTAACTTCCCTGCTTATGTTTTGCACTGGCCATCTAAAGTGAATGTGGGTATTCTGGACTTGAAGACTTCAAGCAGCAGTAGAGCAAGGGTAGCTTCTTCTGGAAGAGCAATAACACTGCAAGAGGTAGAGGGGATTAATTGTGAAACCTCTTGAAACTTGTTGATTTCAAAACCTGACAATTAGCTTGTCAGGATGCTGGGGCTCTGGGAAAGGATTTGGCAGTTTAATGACACCTGGCAACTCTAGCGCCACTCAGCCTTGTAGGGAACACCCCATCGCTGCTTGGCAGCTGGTACACCTTCAGCAAGAAGGAACCCTGTTGGAGTCTCCATTCCTTCAGGAAAGTTCATAATTGAATGAGAAGGCTTCAGAATGTTCAGCTTGCAGTGGCTCTTCATAGCCTAGCTGAAAATTCCTATGAAAAGTGGTTCAGGGCAAAAACTGCTGGTGTTAGGATGGGTTCAAATGCTAAGCACAACTGAGTGCCTGCCATTCAGGGGAGAATGGGTTTGGAGCCAAACTTGGGCCAGGAGTATATCTTCATCACTTTTCTTGTGTGATCTTGGGCAAGGTATTTCTTTCTCTCTTAGATTTCTCATATGTCGAATGAGGACAAATGGTAGCCACTTTATTTTTTGTGAGAAAGGAATAAGAGTAAGTATGTTAGTGGTACATTATAGGGGTCCAATATGTGAACTCAAAATAAAACTGACTAGATGGAAATGTGTCAATGATTGATTATCTGCAGTTCAGGGATAAGCCTGAGAAGTGAGAGCTGGGCAGAGTAAAGTTCTTTAATTTTCAAAGTCCCAGATATTTCTCACTTTAGGAACTATAGAGTACTAATAGACAAAACCATTTTACCACCCCTGTGACCCCTGCTCTGATTTGTAAAAGTTGTATAATGTATTGGAAAGCACAGGGACTTTGGACCCACACCTGGATTTGACTTTCAACTGGACCTCTACAAGCTATGTGTCCTTAAATAAGTCATTTAATCTCTCTGATCTTCATTCTGTTCAGATGAAGGCAATTAACACCTACATGCAGTGTATTTGCAAGTGTTAAATGAGGAAATAAATGAGAATGTATCTAGCTTGGTTTCTGACCCTATGAGTTTGCGGTTTACTTCACTTTCTTTTCCTTATCTTTCCTCATGATCAAGAGCTTAGACCTTTCCAACAGTCTGTGATGTGGCCCAGTGGTGGACCATTTAAACAGCCAAGATAAGAAGCAGCAGAACTGACATTGGTGATGTGTCTTACCAGGAGTCACCATACCAACCTCTTATAGGCCTCTTGAGGTCAGCAGATAGTTTTGACAATCTTTTTTTTTTTAAGATTTATTTATTTTATTTTAGAGACAGAGAGAGGGAGTGTGCAGCAGGGGCAGAGGGAGAGAGAATCTCACAGTCTCCAGGCTGTGTGTGGAGCCCAACATGGGGCTTGATCTCATGACCCTGAGATCATGACTGAGCCAAAACCAAGAGTCAAGCTTTTAACCAACTGCACCAGCCAGGCGCCCAATTTTGACAATTCATAGGCTTTATTAAATAACTAATTATTACAGAGTTGATCACAGAGCACCAGGAAGGTCTCCTCAGCAGAGTGGGAGCAGGTCTATGAGCTGCTGTTGTTGCTCTGAGTGACAATTCCCACCTCCAGGCTCCATGTCTTTCCTCATGTAAAATGGTGACAAGGGGGCTGGTTCTAAACCCATCACACAGTGGAAATTCGGTGGACACTAAAATGGCATATCTTCGGTCTAAGATTGACACCCTGAAAATAATTTATGGTAATTCCACAAACACTGCAGATCAGCAGAGCTGGTTTCCCAACAGAGCCAAAGATTTTCTTGTAGCTTATCATTCTGTTCATTCAAATATCTGCCAATTTGAGAACCTGTAACCACCCCCACACTGAGTACTGAATCAAGGTATACATTCATGAGATCTTCGGAAACAGAATCTAGAAGCTGATCTTCTGGTTCTCAAAAATCTGGCCCACCACTGCCCCATATCCTATAATTCTACTCCACTGAGCCTAGTCTAACGTCTCTACCCCTGCCATTCCAACCAAATGGAAGGTAGCCTTCCTCTTCTCAGGGCGGCAGTCAGCTCTTCCTGTAGCTCTCAAGTTCTGTCTTCTCCATGGAGTGGTCTCTGAGAGTGAGTGTTATCAAAGACTTTGCCTTCTTTTCTGGCACGGCTAGGATTAGGATAACAATTCTTAATAATTCTCAGAGCAGTGAACCCAGTGAGGTATTTAATGCTAATTACAAAAGGTTTGTAAATCCATATGAGCACCAAGAATTGTTTGAAGACTGAATAAGTAGAATGTCTGGCACATACTTGAAAAGCTATTTTTCAAATATATGTAGATGTCTTTGTGATTAATAATTGTGTTAAAGGTGTGGCTGAATTCATAGTAGCTTTTGTCATTATTTATTTTCTTCTGACAATGTGTACTTGTACACTATTCAGGTAGTCTGATATCCATCTGCTAACTGGAAACCAAGCCATTTCTTGGTCCCTCTTAATAATGGTTCCTCTGGCCCTAATAATGGGTCAAAAGTTAATATAGCATGATGCAGAGGCTCTGTGCCCCATTAACTGTGTGTGATTTGAGATAAGTCACAACCCTTCTTGATGACTGTAATAGACAACCCTTGATTTTGATCAACATCTATGCATCTGTCTTCTAGGGTAAGAGTAGACTTATTCACCTTTGGTGACTTATTTCTCCCGTCTAGCCCATGGTTTTAGGGTGGGCATGTGGTCCAGGTTTGGTCACCTGCATTTTCCATACACTTCAAGTACAGGAACCCACAGATGTATGATTCGGTTGCCAATAAGTATGAGCCCTACGGTTTTTTGTTGGAATTCTGGAGAAGAGGCCTCTCTTCTTATTGGAGTTCTAGGCTTTCTTGATATAAGCTGGAGATGATGCCAGCCATCTTCATTTCTTCAGAGAGAGGATCTCGTCTAAAACTAAGGCAATGCAGAGACAAATAGGATGAGGGATTGAGACAGATACATGTCACATGGTGCTGCTAAGCGCTTTGATCTTCCCATGCTGGAAGCTTGTGCTGCTTCTGGACTTCTCTGTTACTTGCGTGAAAGTTTCCATTTTGCTTGAAGCCAGCCTGAGCTGGGGGTTTCTGTCACGTATATCCTGACTGATCCTCCTTTGTAAAGTAAGATCGGACAGGTAAATTCTAAGGGTGTTACCAGCTTGAGGATCCCTGGCATTCTAAAGCCGATTTTCAAAGTTTAGTAACAAGGGCATAAACCCCCAATTATTGGAATAGAGCTGACTACAAAGTTCTAGGAAGGTAGTTAATTGATCTATTTGGGATTCCACACTGAAACCTGACATTGGAATATCAGAATACTCTTTGATGGAAAACGTCTTTGAAGAGCTGATTCATTTTGCCTGGGGATTTACTTTGAAATATAGATGGGGTGAGAATCATCTCATCTTTTCTATTTTTTCCCCCCAAACACCCTTTCACGAGCTCCTCTTCATCATCATTAAAAAGAGCGAGACACACACACAACTCCGGAGCTCTCATTCCTGGGGGTAGCGCCAAGCATCGAGGCCGTAGTCTGCAGGTGCGTGTGGAGGAATGTGTCTGCACGCAGCAGTACCTATCCTGCAACGGGTTGCCTTAACTTTGTTTTTTGAGGATTGCTTGTTTGTTTGTTTGTTATACTCACTTTTGGAGCCTGATTTTAAAAAAAAAAAAAGCAGATTGTATAGCATCATCTCAGATAAGCTATGCTTTCTTTTTCTCTGTAGCAAAACAGATTCCAGGTGGCATCATGGAAATTTCCTAACTGCACTCCAGCCATAGTGTGGAGAAACAAGCATGGGGAACACACTTTTGGAGGGAATTCTCTGCTTCCTTGCTCTGCCCCAGCCCTTCAGCCACAGTTGTTATTTACAAAATCCTCCTGTGAGCAGACCTAAAAGAAAATAACTATATGTAAGTCCAGAGAAAAATCTGCTTTTTAATTTGCACTTAAAGGCCTTAATTATCTACCAGAGAACAAAGCTTTCACAAAGAGATTTTTGAATGCACTAACTCTTCAGGAGAAAGAGCAGCTCAGTGACTCATCATGTCTGTGAAGGGACACAGCCCAGTGTCTCTGAGTCTGGCATAGATTGTGTGTAGATGATGACCGTGGTGAAAATAGTTAGAATTTATTGATCGCCTACATGCCACACACTTTCCATCTGTGCCCTCATGTAAGTGAATTCTCACATTCGTCGTGAGAGGTGTTTAACATGGTCCTCACGTCACTGAAGAGGACACAGACTCGCAGAGGTAAGGTCTGAGGTCTGAGGTGAATTCCAAAGTCTGTCTCCTGAACCACCAGGCTACTCTGCCTCCAAGTGGACCATTCCAGGGATCGTCTTTAATCAGCAGACAAGGCCTTTCCTATTTTCAATACTTTTAGTTTCTCTTGAGGGAGCCCACCATTTTTTTCTGCTTTTCCCTGCTCCCCTGTCATTAAGGTTAAATGGCCCCACTGAGTGTTTACAATTACATTTTGGATGTATCTTTAAAGTGATTATTTGCAGAAAACCAGTGGCCCCATAAAAGTCCTTTATATGGCACAGGGAGACTTCAGAGCTGCTGTTTTTGAAAGCATCTCATTAGTGGCGGGATCAACAGTGGTTTTACAGTACAGAAATGAGCGCTGCTAACCGGTAACCCTCTGCATGGAGGAAAACACGTTTTTATGTGAAAGACTTAGTCTTACTAATGAGAACTTTTTCTTGTTCTTTCTTTTTTCTTTTTTTCGATTGTATATGGTAGATGGTGAGATCTACAAAGATCTTAAGATACCAGCTATAAGATGTCAAATGTCATGGTTGCCCTAGATACCGAATGAAACAGGATATGTTTCCAGGTTGCACTCAGAGGCAGCAAGGTAGAGAGCCTCCCCTCTGAGCTGGCAGTCACGGAAGGTTCACTAAGTGCCAGACCCCAGCTGGGGGATTTTACATGTCCAGTCTAACATGCACAGTAGCCTGCCTTTCTGACTCTGGTCCATTGCCCTAGAAACCTCTTTGACTCCTTCCGAGTTAGGAAGGATTATCTTCCAGGACCCTTTTCTGTCCATCACGCAACGATATTCATACTGGGGGCACGCCATGAGTCCTCCTGCTAGGTGGTTGAGTAGTTAGCCGCTGCAGCCTCAGTGGCGGACAAGATTCAGGGGACTGTCTGCATGAAGAAGGGAGAATGAGTCTCTTTTTTTCTGAGCCAGGACGTCAGGGCCCAGGGAGATTAGCTGGAGTTCCTACTCCAGCGTCTGGAAGTTATTTGCAGCTGCAGTAACGTTTGCCCAGCCAGGGAGGGTTGTTTCCCCACCTGCCTTGACCTGGTTAACGCCTACCTGTCCTTCAATACCCAGTTCTGGTGTCTACCCCTCGCACCCAGAATCTTTCCTAATGCCATCTTAAGCCTTCCTCTTTTTTTTTTTTCCTGACATCTTTAAATGTTCCTTAAAATGTGCGTATACAGCCTTATCCTCAGACAGGCAATGTGTTCTTTTGCTCTGTGTTGTTATATACGTAACCAAACCCCAATATCCTTTGCTCCCACTTCTTTTTTTTTTTTTTTAAAGATTTTTTTTATTTATTTATGTGACGGAGAGACAGCCAGCGAGAGAGGGAACACAGCAGGGGAGTGGGAGAGGAAGAAGCAGGCTCCCAGCAGAGAAGCCCGATGTGGGACTCCATCCCTGAACGCCGGGATCACACCCTGAGTCGAAGGCAGACGCTTAACGACTGCGCAACCCAGGCGCCCCTGCTCCCACTTCTTTACTCAAAACCATGCTACTCACCTAGGAATACTTTGAGTGTTTAGTAAATCTTTGGTTTTGATGTACATATTCAAACATACAGGGAAGGGGAAAAGTACAGAATTCTGGACTCACATTCAAAAATTGCTCTAAGTTAATTTCTGTTCTTTGAGGACAGCTTCTGTGAGACGGTCACCAGCAAGCCAGGCTGCCTGGTGAGGTTGTTTATTCCTTTTCCATCTGAGTGATTAGCCCTTGGCGATAGCTCTTTGAGAGTGAGAAAGCTGAGCCCTCTTGAGTTTGCTGTTAAAAATTGCTGCAGCTTGAGGGGCGCCTGGGTAGCGCAGTCCTTAGGCGTCTGCTTTCGGCTCAGGGTGTGATCCCGGAATTCCGAGATCAAGTCCCACATTGGGCTCCTCCTCTGGGAGCCTGCTTCTTCCTCTTCCCACTACCCCTGCTTGTGTTCCCTCTCTCGCTGGCTGTCTCTGTCAAATAAATAAATAAATAATCTTAAAAAAAAAAATTGCTGCAGCTTGAGGTTCTCGTGGTTTCTAGATGTTTCCACAGCACCACCTTCCTACTTTGGCAGATTTTCCTGAACCAGGCCCTGGGATGGGATGCTCATTCTCATTCTAAAGCAGGGTATGAAAGAGAACAGGTTGAGAAAGAGAGTAGAAGCCCTTCTAGATAGCTGGGTCCCTCGGAGCCATCTCCTCCCGTGTCCTGCTACTAGCAGGGACAATGTGAAAGACTTTGAAATGGGCCAAACTTTACTTGAAATTCTTTTGACAGTCTAGGTCTTGTCTGAGGATCCTTCATGGTTATCCGATGGAAGAGGAGCCTTTGCCTTTCCTTGGCGTAGACTATTTTGCAATTCTGCAGAGATGGAAGTTAAGCTAGGGAGGGAGACCTGATGGTGATGCACATGATTCCTGATCATAGAAAGGCAAAGAGATTGTGTCCAGAGAAGATGCATTTGATTTCCTGTCTCTGGAAGAGATCAGTGTTGGCATCTATTAGAAAATTTACTTGCACCTTCCTGAATACACATATATATGTGTCCTTCATCTTCTCCTTTGAACCAGTTACAACATCTTCCTGGTTTTCTCATTATTAACTAGACTAAAAATAAATTCTCTGACATGTGTTCTTTTCTATTTGTCTCTGAGTCGTGACTTTACCTTTAAAAAAAGTGATTTCTCTTTAACACCCTTATACCCTATCAGTTGGTATAGTAGAAAAGCACTAAATTCAGAGTCTCAATTGCCGGGTTTAAATCCCTACTTTGCCATTTGCTGGCTCGGTTTCTTAATTTGTAAAATTATTTTACTTTACTCTTTGTAATGCTGTCATGGAAAATTAGAATTCATAGAACCTTTGGAGCTGGCATAAAATAATCTGATACATTTCTCATAGTTTGGAATTTGCCCTCTAGCAGTTATGGGCTCCTGAGGCTTCTGGATAATCTGGAAGAGACAAGACACACCTGGTAGATAGGAATGACAAAGATTCTCTCCTTGAGCAAACTCTAGTTGGGCTTCTCTGAGCTCTTATTCGACTAGGCCCCATCCTGGGGCATGTCCTCAAGGGCCCAATTTTAGCAAGAATCCTGCAAGTCAGTTTAGACAGACTCTGCTACCCTCAATATATGATCACCCTTGATATCTGACCAAATTTCTCATCCCTTACTCTCCTCCTGGTGATGTCTGATCACCCTGGCCTGCCTTCAGCAAGAATCCACCTCCTGCCTTACTTCTGATGTTTTCTTTAGTAATTTTCCATCCACTGACCCTCCCTCTGCTCCTTGGCTATACATTCTCACGTTTCCTTGTTATTCAGAGTTGAGCCCAGTCCCTCTCCCCTAGGGCAAACCCCATTGCCCTAGTCCCTCTACCTGTTGAGATAGTCCTAAATCCTGTCTGCCTTTCTGTTTTCACAAGTATGAGGAGTCCTTTTTTTCTTTAACAGCAACTTGGGACATTTTATTATCCCATACTATCCCCCAAAGACTCTGGAAAAGACCAAAATAACCTTCAAGTTCATACTGAAGGAAAATATTTCTACCTACGTTTAGAGAGACCACAGAAACCCTTTTTTCTGCAACATGGAGTCAAAGAGTAGGATTCGATGTCTACCTTTTTTGAGCATTGTCCATTCCTTGTGACCTCTGGAGCAAACAGCAGTCTGGATATTTTCTTTTCTTCCTTTCTTTCTTTTTAAGATTTTATTTATTTATTTGAGAGAGAGAGCATGAGTGGGGGTGGCAGAGAGAGAGGGAGAAGCAGACTCCTTGCAGAGCAGGAGCCCGCCCCAAGGCTCGATCCCAGAACCCTGAGATCATGACCTGAGCTGAAGGCAGACACTTAACTGACCAAGCCGCCCAGGTGTCCCTGCTGTGGACATTTTCTCACCACCTCAGATGTTCTTTACACTGAATGTCATGATCCAGTTTTGAAGATTCAACTTATGTATCTCATCCCATTCTGTGTTAAGACCAATACTAAGGAAATAAGTATACAGTGGAATACAAAATAGGTAAAGTTGATCCCCTCTGAGTATTGAGTTAGAAGGGAATCTAGGACCCTATGAAGGCCTTAAAGGTAAACAAGCAGGAAGGCTTTGGAAAGTAGCAGGCAACCTATAAGTATTAGCTATACTGACCAAGGAAAGAAAAAGAAAATTTATATATAGATTTCTGGGTTAGTAGGATTAATAAGAAGTGGGAAAAATTGTAAGTTCTCTTTGCCTGCATGATTTACTCTTTTCTATTTTTATATTTTGCCCTATACCCTTCATATATTTATTTTCTCAATTTATTCACACTGAGGTTTACTCATTTATTCAGTAGATAAATACTTAGGACCTTTTAGCACACCAAGCTCTGTGCTAGGTACTGGAGATAAAATAATGATTCATAAGGTCCTTGGCCCAGATTAATTCAGAGTCTAATGGGTTTACTTGTTACATTTCCCAAGAGAATTATGTGGTCTTTATATGTTTATCCCCAAAGCATAAATTGATGACCGTAAAATTTTAGGCATCAGTTACAGTCCAGGAATGGAAACATTTAGCATGTGTGGTGGTGGCTGGTGTTCTTATGAGTCCTTAAAAGTTTTACAGACAGCAGATTATCTGTTTACCTCACCAGCGACCAGTCTTGCCTTAGGGGGAGCAAGAAGCCTGAGGCCCAGCAGAAAGAGGAGGGTTTTAGGCTCTTAGTCCCAGTTTCATGACACACGGTGTGACTTTTAGTGAAATACTTAATTTTTCCTAACTTCAGCAGTTTCGGCTATAAGATAAGAATGCAGACGTCTGTATCACACTATCGTTGTGAAAATGAAACACAATAACCTATGCTATCGTAAACACATGCAGAGTAGACAACGCAGGCAAGCTCTGCGCACTGGTCAGCATTTAACATGAGTTCCTCGAACTATTACTTGCTGTCCTCACGCTAGACACACCCCAACCATGGTTTTATGACCTACTTATTTGGTTAATCTATGTTATTCTTGCCTGAGATGTTCTTACAAGGGAATGAAAATCACCATAACATTGTCCCTAGTTGGTGTTTGTCCGCTTCAGCTGGTGACCAATAAGGTCGTACGCATTGTGAGCTGAGATAATGTCTTTCTTGCAGAGTATTGGTACCTGGCTGTATCCCCTCAGTGTACTGGGAGGCCAACAGATATTCTGTGGCTTCCTGAGCTGCTCTGTCTGAAGGCCTTCTCTGAGTGTGTAATAGCATCTGCCTGTAGGGAAAGCTGGATGCCCCATGGAGGTCATGCTGCTGAAGGGACCTTCTCTGGATGAGGAGAGATAGGAGTTTGTGGCTCAGTTCTTCAGCTTCTTCACTCATCGATGGGACAATTCTTTGTTGTCTCCATACCATCTCTAGGGCAATGCCTAGAGGGATTGAGTACAAGTTGTTCACACAGTTCCCTGGGCATTGATACACCCTTTCTCGTTGGATTTCCTCCCTTCCCTCACAGAGCTTGCTGGCATTATCTTGTACCCAAATTGTTGTCTTAGCATTTGATTTGGGGGAATCCAAACTAAAACCGTCACTAAGGTAGACCAAACTGAGACAGCTGGAAGTATAATCCTGACCCATATTCTTTGAGGGAAGGACTTTTTAGGTCTGGAACACTCTCATCTTAACTGCAAGTCTCAAGGGCAAGATTGAGGTTGTAAACAGAAGTTGTGGCTAAGAATTGGAATCCAGACACAAATGAGATTGGATATAGTGTGGGCTGGTGTGCTCTCAACCCATCTTTATTGCCTAGTTGATGTTTGGGCTACCAAGCCAGACTGAGCCAGTCAGCCAGTGGCGCTAGCCATAGCCCTTGGAAATCGCAGCAGGGTGGCATGGCTTCTTACACAACCTCCTTCCCGGAGGAAGCGCTGTCCCTTTGGTCCCAGCTGGAGAGAACACTTGAATGCTGGTGGTGGCTGTTGAGACTGCAGAAACTTTAATATTTCATTGGCGGGTCCCATCCAGAAATGCTAAACCCCCTCTCTGGATGAGAGTCAGGGCAAAAGCTGCTCGCTCATGGGGACTTGGGGACTGCAGCGGATATTGGGATCTGTGCAGATAAATTTTTTAACCTTGATAGAGTCAGTGGGAGTTTAATGAGTAACAGAGATTATAGCAAAGGAGATAAATATGTAGGCGACCAGGAAATATAATTATAACATTTCCTTACTTCACTAGATTTGGGAAACGAGATGAATTAAGGACTGAAACATATTCTAATTCGAGAGCATACATGGATGAGAATGTGATCGCCCCTCCCCTCCTCCCCCACTTCTCCTCCTTCATCAAGAAAATAAAAATGAGCATTTTGTGCCATGATGCAGGAGGAATTTAATTGGGTGCTGATGATTCAATTTAGTTTGTAAATGAGCTGCCAGAGAGATTACGAGTGCCAAAAAGAACCAGGCTTGCTGTCTTTTTGTTAACTTGTTGACGTGTTCGACGCAAATTAGATACCGATTTATGGGGCCACAGATGACTGACTTCACAGAGCTATGTGGCACATATCCTGGAGAATACATGACCAAATTCATGCCAAAAAGTTGATGAGGTGATCTCAATGAAGCCAGCTCCTTCAAGGTGACTTTTCACTTCAACCTTTAAAGCATGAGAAGAGAATAAGACTCCGATCTGTGTTACCCCATTAAGTGGCAACTCAGCTTTTAGAACAAGTGTCATTTATTTACCTATGCAAAACACAGACCTGGTGCACTGGGTGTTATACGCAAGTAATGAATCATGGAACTTTACGTCAAAAACTTGGGATGTACTGTATGGTGATTAACATAACATAATAAAAAATTTTTATAAAAAAAAAAAACACACAAAAAACACAGACCTTGCAGTTTAGGTGCACTCCCAGCAGATGGAGAGCATCCTCTGATCGTAGGTCTGAGCTAAGAGGTGGGAAACACTCATGGTAATTACCCCATTTAACTCCACAAAATCCTGTATGTGCCATACCCTTTGTTCCCTTTTTCAGATGAAACAGACTCAAGTTAAGTAACTTGTCTGAGCTCATACAGCCGGCAAAGGGCAGGGCAGGAGTTACAATCTATGAAGCCCAATGAAAATCCAGGTCAGCCAACTTCCAATGAGTACCCTTGTCACCCTCCCTATACTGTCCGCCCTCTGATTTTGTTTGGATTAGATATCCCTCCAGGCGTCATTGTCAACAACCAAACAATTGTCCTTGGCTATATTTCTAAACTGTCACTCCCAAGGGGCCTTTTGAAAACTAGAGCTAATGGGATTACCTGATCCCACCTCTAGTTCTGAGCCAAACCTCACCAGCTGAGCAAACACTTCCGGAGTGGAGGTTGAATTTCTTTCTACTTGCGTTTGAAATCATCAACATTGGCTGGGCTTCTGGTAAGCATGACAGCACTAGTGTCCTGAGGGTGTGGAGGGCTGCTGGAATCCACTCTGGGTAAGATGAGGAAGGTGTAAGCACTCCTCCACCCCCAACAGTAGCCTCTGAGCTTGAGATGTTCACGAGAAGCATCACTGCTCAAGCTTGTCTCTTAATCTGTGAAATAAAACATTCACTCAGATCCACTCTGCCTTTCCTAGTCCTGCTCTGCTGCTCAGTAGGGACACCATGTCTGAGCTCCTGAGTTGTTAGCATCCTTCCATACTAGTACTTTTCCTTCCTTCCTGGCTAAGCAAATCTGGGAAAGAATGATCTCAGTTGCCAGTCTGGTTTCTAATTATCCCAGTGAGTCTCAATTTCCATTTATGGACTTGGCAACAAAAATCGCCAGAGAAAAGTCTGCCCTACTAATGACTCAGCTGACATCCTTTATCATTGCTTTACTGCTTTAAACACATTCACCTGATAAGCCTCTCATGACTAATGAATTCAAATAATTCCTACCCATTCTTTTGGGGTTGGGGCTAGTTATTTGTCACTCCTAAATATTTGAAATCTACTGGCTTCTTTGTTGAAGTGCTCATTTAGCTGTTCCACTCCCAGGATGGAAGATTTTCAGGATTCAGACTGATGGTTCAATGAATTTCACCAGGCCTTAGGGTCCGTATTTCCCCAATGCTTCTTCCCTGAGACAGTGTGTCCCATGTCTGGGAGGAATATTTTTGATCCCCACCTTAGAAACACAAAGTTAGGACCAGAGGCAGGATATCTGTAATTTTAAAATTCTTCCTCTGGGTTTTCAATTATAACCAGGTTTGAACATCATTGTCTCAGGATCCTTGGACAATCTAAAACTTCTACCCTGTATCAGTCTACCCTGTAGACTCGTTCCCTATGAAAGCATGTACATGTCTTAGTTTTCAAACCAAATCATTCATTCATTGGTTCATTCATCAAATTAAGTATTTGGCTGGCACTAGAGCTAATCATTGTGAGGGGTTTAAGTACGGGTAAAATAATCATTATCCTCTCAGAGTTCAAAGCTCTGTTGTGTATCTTGAGAATATCATGAAATAAAAGGAGTATCCAACCTATTCTTTCCAGATATGGGTACGTGATTAATTCAGAATTGGCTTGATTATTTGTATCTGTGTGAAGGGCCAAAAGTGAATTAGTCATTTTGGCTGATAAAATGAATTTCTGACTAATTCTACTAATCCTGACTAATTCTGCTGGGTTGCTCTGTAAGGCTAGGCGTTAGGACTCTTCAACATATGCCAAGTCTCTGGAAATACATACTTCCTGGTCTGGAAGACTGTTTCACCATCTTGTTTAGGACAGTTGCAAAGGAAATTGCTGCTTACTCTAGCAAAAGTATATTCTCAGTTCACTGGGCACTAATGGAGCCTTCCAAAGACTCCTTAAGACAGCCAGGAACAGAGAGATCTTAGTGCCCTGACACCTTAGGAGTTCACTTGGACAGGTACGTGTATGCTTTCCCATGACTATTCAGAACTCACCATTGGTGTATTCGAGAACCAAGGCTGCGTCTCACACACTGGGTGTGTGTACCTTTGTGGGTGAGTGTGAGTAGGTGTGCCCGTCATTCACTGAGATTCTGTCACATTCCTTGCACTGTGCTAGCCACACCACTTCCTTTTTTTCCCCCCCAATAACCCTTAACACCTCTCTGTGAGTCAGTGAACAGGTAGGTATCATAGACCCTATTTTACAGATGAGGCTATTTAAGTTTAGAGGTTAAGTAACTAGCTGGTAAGTTGGAGGACTCAGGGTCTCAGGTCTGGGAACTCAGGTCTGTTTGACTTCAAAGCTTAGGACCTTTACCCATGATAGTGTCACCTCAACTTCACATCTGCACGCAAGAACAATGCCTTCAGTGAAGACACATTCAGGTGAATGTTTATAAAAAGGGAAAGCTTAACCCAAATTTAGGAAGGAAAGTTATAGTCAGAAGCACAATCTTTTGTCTGAAATAAAATCTTTAGTTTATTAGAGTGCTACCTTTCATTTAAAGATAATGTACTTGAAAATTTCAAGGATGAACAAATTCCAATCTGGAATTTTTGAGGACCTGCCTTACCTAATATTTTCATAGAATAATAGTTCTCCAAATGACACTCTTATTTAAACTGACAGTTACTTCCCTTTGCAGTAGAATTACAATAGGCCTTACATTTTATCTAATGAAGAATCCAGTAAAAGCCATTTCCTGTTACAGACATCAGTCTAAAGGAGAGTTTTCATTTATGTACAGATACCCTGAACAAACTCTGTGGTTCATCTTCTACTAACCTCTACTCTTATTCCCCAATAGAAATCATGCTGGCTTTCCTCCTTAGCTACTCCTTCCACTTGAAAAGTCTGCCCCTCTCTCCTCGTTCAAAGCTGACTTGTTTTCCTGAGCCCTCAGGTCCGAGCTTGATGCTTCTGTGACACCTTACACAGTTCTGCCCGTTGTCCTCTTGCTGCCCCCTCAATGCCCCTAGCTCATTATTGCCCAACAGAAATAGAACAGAAGCTGCAGATGCGAGTCACATATTAATTACACATTTTCTAATAGCCACATTAAAAAGGAAAAAAAAAGAAACAGGTGGTGTTAATTTTAATATATTTTATTTAACCCAATATATCTAAAATATTTTCATTTCAATATATAATCAATATAAAGTCATTTTTTAAGATATTTTGTCTTTTTTGTTGACACAAGTCTTCAAAATGTGGACTGTATTTTACATTTACAGCATACATTTCAATTTGGATGAGGCACAAAGTCCTTGGAAAATACATGTACCTAATGGCTACCATACTGGAGAACACAGCTTGAGCCCCCCTTCTGTGGCATTTCCATGGCATTTGCTGTATATTCTGCTAGGCACACCATTCTTAGGACGGCACAGCAATGAAAAAAATGGATGAGTTTGACCCTTTGCCATTTACTAATTGTATGACCTTGGGCAATAGTTAACCTTTGTAAGCTTCATTTTCTTCATCAGCAAAGTGGAAATATTTTTATTGTAGGTACCATCACACTGGGCTTTTGTGTGGATGAATAAGATATGTGAATTGTTGAACACAGGGCTTGGTACATAGTAAGAAATTTAATAAATATTAGCCGGTAATAGTAGTAGTGATGGTAGTAATATCTTCTTAATATAGTTTCTCTTATCCTTATATTTTCTGCTCAAATGCTGTCTCCCCATGAGGCCTTCTCGAAATGTTCAAGGTTGAGAGGCTTTATTTTAGCAAGCATTATACTACGTCATAGTTCTCAGAGTCAGCTTTGGATTTTTGTCATTGATACATGAACATGTTCTGCTCGCACTCTTATTTTAAGCTTCTCAAGGGCAGAGTCTCTGTTTTGTTTTTCTATCAAAGAACCTAGCAAAATGTCTACCAAGGAATAAAATGTCAATAAATATTTTTGAGCAAGTGAATGAAAATTACATTTTACTGCTATTATTTTTTCACACATGGATATCTGGCCTCCCCAGTGGTAAGGGGCCAGATTGTAGAGTTATCCATTGAATTAATGAAAAAAAAATCATTAGGATGTGTTGATGATGAGAGATGAAAGAATAAAATCATCAAGAATGGTTTCTGACTCCTGTGATTCTAGTACTAGACACATCTTTCATTGAGATATAGATTTGGAGACATATCAGATTTGGGGGAAAATGCTGGTTATATTTTAGACATGTTGGATTTAGATTTCAGTGGGAAATCAAAGTATTTATATCCAGCAGGCAGTTGGGTATTCAGGTTTAGAGCTCAGAAGAGGAACATGGAGTAGAGAATGGCTTTGACAGTAATCCTTTAAATGTTATTCTTGAAATCATGGGCAAGGACAAGATTCTAAGTTTCTACCTTCAGCCATCTTCTCTTTTCCCTAAGAGAACACTGTATACAAGAGTTGACCAGGGGAAGAACATGAGATGAAGACTGAGAAAGAGATGCCAGATATTCAGAAGGAGGTCCAGAAGGGAGTGGTGTGAGAGCAGCCCAAGGAGGAAGCCCTTAAGACTTCTTAAGACCTGGTTTTGCCAAGCTCATGGTTCAAGTTCAATTCCATTTTAAATTTCTGATTCCTTAGTCTTATTTCCTTCTTCTTAGATACCTTTCAATCTCTCATTGTTCTTTAGTTTCTGATGTTCATTCTCCCTGGTGTAAGTCATGGTAGTCCCTTTGCCTAGAGAATTTACAAGGACTTCAAGGAGTGGAATGCTGGCTTTGATTAATCTAAGTGACTTCCAATAGCTGCCAATTTTGTCAATTAATGGTAATAAATCCATTTAACCTCCTGTTTAAGAAAACAAGGCAAGGAAAAAGATAAAAAATTATGTGGTGCCTACAACATTTGAATCACCGTGTTAGGAGCTTTATACAAATTATCCTATTTGATTATTACCAATCTGTGAAAGAGATATTATCCCCATTTTGTAGATAAGGAGATTATACTTTTGAGAGATGGAATAACTTACCTAACTAGCACAAAGTAGAAGTCAGACTTTGGATCTCTTTGACTTAAAACTCCAGGCTCTGTCCAGGGCCTTCACCCAGTGATTTGATGGTGTCATTTTTACTTTACTAAGTATCCTATAGAAAAATAAATTTTTAGGACCCATGACTTTTGGTAGAGCATTCAGCCTCTATATAAATGCAAATTTGACTTTCTAATTGGGATTTGCATGAGCTCTAAATTAACATGAGACCCAAGTAAATATATCCTGTTCATTAAAAGGTATGATGCATTGTTCTTCCCTGAAAGGCATAATTTTCTCAGGAGTGCTTTGGGTCTGAGTTCATTTCCTTTGAGCGTCTCCTTCTCAACAGGCTGCAATTTTAGCTCTTCCCTGGGAATGATGATTCAGATTTCTGAGGTTATCGCTAAGTAATTGTCAGGCTCACATACTGCAGTATCTGTACTCATTTCTACCTGACTGAGGGTTGAGGGGAAGCAACAGGAAGCAAAGCAGCAGAACTTTCACATGTATAGTCAAGCTGGCAAATAAGTATCTTTGAATGCCATGGCCAAGACTGGGAATCTTCTGAGAGTGCTCAGGTGCTGATGGCTTCTCCATTGGAACAATTTTCGCCATTGGCCTTAGGCTTCTGTTGCTTTCATATAGGAAGATGAGCCAGGTAGAATAGGAAACCAGGTTTGTGTTGGGGCTTCTCTCCTACACCCCTTATAGTTGTTCTTGACTGGCTGTATGTTCAAGTTGCTTGGGGAATATCAAAAAAATCCCAAAGTCCAGGCCACTCCTCAGCACCATTACAATAAAATCTTGAGGAGGGGTGGGGAGAGGCTCAAGACTCAGTGTTATTAATGGTGAATCCAGTGTGCAACCAGGGCCTGAGACCCACTGTTTTCAAAGTTTTAGGTCTAGGAAAATGGTTTTCAACTCTGGTTGCACGTCAGAATAATCTAGACGACTACTTAAAATACACACAGCCAGGTCACACCCATGATTTAATTGGTCTATGGTGGAGCTGAAGCATGAATAATTTTAAGGAAATTTCCAAATAATTCTAATACTCATCAGGGGTGAGAACCACCATTCCAGAACTGAGTTTTGAGCAGTGGTCCCAGGCTACTTCTCATACATGAAGGCGTGTGTGAATCCCTTGGGGGTATTATTAAAATACAAATCTACCTCACTACCAGAGATGTTGATTTAGTTGATATGAGGTAGGGCCTATGGTTTTGTAATTTTTAACAAGCCCCCATGTGATGCTGCTCATTCCCAGACCACTCTGTAAGGCAGATGGCCAAGCATCTACCTTACCATGATCTTGCCACTAAGCCTTCTGGTGGACTAGGTATGGGTTGGCAGATGGGAATACACTCTTTCCTCTTTGGATGCCTGGCAGGTATCTCTTAGTCATCAAGTCCATTGACTTGAGAGTCACAAGTTCTTTTTTTTTTTTTTTTTAAGATTTTATTTATTTATTTGACAGAGATAGAGACAGCCAGTGAGAGAGGGGAACACAAGCAGGGGGAGTGGGAGAGGAAGAAGCAGGCCCATAGCAGAGGAGCCTGATGTGGGGCTCGACCCCACAACGCCGGGATCACGCCCTGAGCCGAAGGCAGACGCTTAACCGCTGTGCCACCCAGGTGCCCCGAGAGTCACAAGTTCTTGAGTTTGTTCTCCAGCTCTGCTTCCAGGCTTTCTTGCTATGGGATATAGGTCAGGGCAAGAGAGATTATTTATGTCTCCTTAACTGTAAGATGGAGATGATAACAGCACCTACTTCATAGAGTCTCTGTAAGGATTAATAGAAATGTTACATATAAAGATAGAGCTAAGTGTTGGATACATTCTAAGTACTCAATAAATGGTAACCAATATAGCTGTGCATTCATGAAATCCATGGTATGTTAGGTTTTTCAGTATATTTTAGCTACAAGACTTTCTTTTAACTATAACTTACATGGACACTCCATATATGTAGACTAGATAAGGTTAAATGTATTGTAAAGCAGAAATGTGTGCCCAGCACCTGGAATCCCTCTGCTTCTCCCCTAGGCTTCTAAACATGTAGCTAAGGCAGTAGATGTGCTATCTTCTTTGAATGTACGAAGTCTAGTCCAACCTATTCGTCTAGAGAAAAACCCATAAGTGACTTACCCAAGGTAATGCACCTGGTAAATGCTAGAGCCCACTTCTGACCCCTGGGACCTGGTTGTAGTAAGTTCTCTTTGGACACCAAATGATAAAGGAATTAGAACAAAGGGCAAACTACTAGATCTTTTTCTGAACAAAAAATTATTCATTGAATTTTAATCTTATAATCAATACATGTTTACAGTAAGAAAAATAATTAAAGACAAAAGGAAAGTGTAAGCCCCCTCCCCATTTTTATGACTTCTATCCCCATTTCTTTTTTTTTTTTAAGATTTTATTTATCTATTTGACAGAGAGAGAGAGAGAGCCAACGAGAGAGGGAACACAAGCAGGGGGAGTGGGAGAGGAAGCAGACTCCCAGCAGAGGAGCCCGATGTGGGGCTCAATCCCAGAACGCCGGGATCATGCCCTGAGCCAAAGGCAGATGCTTAACGACTGCGCCACCCAGGAGCCCCTCTATCCCTGTTTCTAAAAGCCAACCATTGTAAATAGTTACTTGGATGTTTTTCAGATTTTAAAAAAATGTATATAGAGTGATAATATATAAAATATATTAAAAATATATAAATATATATTCTTTTATACAAATGGAAGCAAACCATCTCTACTCTTCAGGTTCTAGCTTTTATTTCACTTAGTTATCTCACTAATCATCCCATACAATATATACAGATCTACCTTATCATTTTCATGGTTACAAGAGATTCCTTTTTTTTCCCCTTGGCGATGGACATGAGACTGCTTATTGTTTTAGCCATGGCTATGCTTATTCACTCGAGTAACTACTTCTAGATTCCCAGAAGAAGAATTTGTAGGGTGAGTATACTCGCACACCCAGTGTTCCTTCAGTTTTGTCACACTGCACTGCAATTTTCTTCCACGGGCCTGTGCGTTAATCACCTTCGGGAAAAAATAAAAGAATTCCCAGGGCTGCAATGCCAGACGCCGTCCACATTAGACTTATCATCTTTGTCCAGTTTGAAGAGGCTGAAAGTTCCAGAACTAGCTGTGGGCATTCTGTTCTAAGGACTAAATGGAGCAAATGTTCTAACCTCGATTCCCACTGGACAGCTAAACAGATATTTACAGGCCCAAATTGCTCATGTGCCATTTACCTCCTCCCCGCAGCCCCCACTCACTCAGTCTCTCTTGGCCAGCCAGTAACCACGACGTCTCCAAAAGAAAGCACAAAATGCCATGACTTCCCATTAGTAATTCTCTCTGCTTACTTTGGGGGTTGGCCTAAAAATGGAGTTATCTGAAACATGCACCCTGATCTATGAAATTTCTAGTGGACAGCGTTGTTCAGTAATTTTTCAAATAATGCAACTAGAAAGAGAGAAATGGTTTAAAACCGTGATTAATGCCACTGTGTCCCAGGATGCCTTACTTCCTCAGCTCATCACTGTAAGTAATTACCTGCCTGATCCTGGACAAGTCCTTCTGTTCAGCTCAAGTCAGCTATTGATCATTTATTTAAGAATTGCATACTCCAGGGAAGGTGGAAAAAGTCTCCAAATTAATTTTTTTGAGCCCACTGTGGTCATGAATAAATATCTCTCATTCAGACAATTTACATCAGCAACTGCTTAGCAGTGGGAATTTGTTTACCACTTCTGACCCGCTCCTCTGAAAATTGGTTTTCTAACCAGTCTGTGAGTGGCAGTTTTAAATTGACACATTAAATTTTCAAAATTGTATTTGGCTTATTGTCTCCTGCCCACGATGTCGCTCAGTGCTTTGACAGATACACATGCTAGTGTTCTGGTTATAAAACTAGAAGGCTCCCGATGCTTTTCTGTTGGGAGCACATGCTTATCTCACAGGTTGGGACTCCAGCTAACAGTATCCTTAACTGGAGGATGCAGGCATGTGGTGATTTTTGAGCAATCATAGTATGAAAAATAAGAAAAGAAAAGTCATCCAGGCAGGTGTTTTTTAGAACTAGTTAATGTATATTTTCACTGGAGCTCCCTAAATGTGAATCTTTATGAACACTCTATAGTATAAAACTGCTTCAAATAATTTTAAAAATATGCCTAAGTATGCAGCCTAAGTCAGAAACGTTGCCATGAGAAAGAAACCTTCTTCTTTATAGTGTATGAACCTGTATATGTGCGTGTGTGTGTGTGTGTGTACATGCGTGCGTGTGTGTGTGTGTACATGCGTGCACCTACCTGCTTTCCGAGTGTTAGGCAATTTTAGTGTTGGCATATTCCTGTTAATCTGCAAGCATTTGCTTATTATTAATTACTCAGGGCTAACAACTCCCTCAGGTTTTAAAACAATCTTTTTTAACAAGGGCTTTGCTGCTACTTAGAAACATAATTCTGTGCCACCATTTAGTAGGCAGGCCAGAAGTGTCCCTGTGCGAGTGCCGTATGGATTGGTTAAAGCAGGCAGGACCCTTGAACCTGAATGCAGCACTCAAATACAATGACAGTCATGTTTATCGCCGACGAGCTAAGACCAAGATACAACATTATGTTCTTAAAGCTATACTGCTGAAATTTTCCAGCTCAGGCTAGACTTCTACAACCTAGTGGTTATTCAGGCTTGTTCTTTAATAATTGAGTTGTATCTCTAGTGTTTGAGGAGACAGTTTTCTACACTTTCTTTCNCTCAAATACAATGACAGTCATGTTTATCGCCGACGAGCTAAGACCAAGATACAACATTATGTTCTTAAAGCTGTACTGCTGAAATTTTCCAGCTCAGCCTAGACTTCTACAACCTAGTGGTTATTCAAGCTTGTTCTTTAATGATTGAGTTGTATCTCTAGTGTTTGAGGAGACAGTTTTCTACACTTTCTTTCCTTTAAACTGGATTCTGCTATCACAGACAGAATCCTATTAAGATCCTCTTCTAGGAAAAACAAGACTGAAAAAATGTAATTATAGAGTTTCTAAGGGGTAAGAGGCAGGACTTGGGAGCTGGGAGGAAGGCTGGGCTAGGGCATAGGCATATAGAAGGTTAACAGTATGGCTCTGGTTGGCCTCTCTGCTACCTGAATGTGTTCAAATTTGCCAAACCTTAAATCTCAAGGACATGATCAATATCCAACATTTATGCAGGCTGTGTGAAGTGCTTTGTGGGCACAGGGGGAAAAGATCAGGACAAAATTTTATTAAAAGGATCACATGATATAGACACAGTGGGAATTAGTACCTAAAGTCCATATAACCTTCCATGGTTTTGAGAAAGCTGATGATTTAGTATAGAATAAGGAGAAAACTCGCACTGTAAAGTTAAATTTTACAGATGGATGGACGAAGCAGAAAAATGATGGATGAAGCAGAAAAATGATGCCTTCCAAGCAAACTCTGAAGTCTACCCTTTTTAATGGATATATAGTGACCACTTTTATGAATTAATGTTTAAGAAGTTGTACTAGAATATTGGATCAATATGGTTAAAAACAACTCCCAGGTACCAGGAAGAACTACAGACTGTGGCAAGAGAATCTAAATGTATCACAAATATATGAAACAATGTTACTGAAGGAAGTAAGGGGAAAAGGTGCTGATCTAAGTAACTTTGGAAATGAATAGCATCTGTAAGTCTAAAGGCAAAGGGAACTGCACATGAGATCTGCACTCTAGTTGATAAAGTTCCTTCCCATGAAAATACGTGTTATAAATTCTCATACTGCTCTGCATGTATACTTGAACAATTAAGTAAATGGGTGGTGGATAGTGGGAACCATACTTGTCACTTTTGGAGTAGTAATTTACAGATAAGCAAGGGGAGGTAAATAGAATGATCCAGTGATGATGGATTAGAGTTGGAGACATCAGTCATGGTACCTTGATACACATACAGATGGTTGCACATATAAATGTTTTCAGATATGGAAATATATACAGATTAGTATACACTCATACATTTGCTCCATCATTTGAGAGGGCCTAAAAGAAACGACACCCCAGTAGTAATGAGTATACCTCACACCCAGCTTTTGGTTTCTGATACCATTCTCCAATTTAAAAAAACAGGATTTCTCAGAGAAATCGCTGCTAGGAGGACTGGGGCAGGAGATATGCAAGATGATCCTGAAACATCTTGTAGTGCCTTTGAAAGTAAGAAAGAGTTAAAAAACAAAAACCAATGCGCTGTGTCAGAGGAGGACAGGAACCAACTGAAAGATCGCTCAACGTGCAAAGCCCCAAATTCTAACTGCTTCTTTGAGTTACATTTCTTTGTGAATTCCCACACCTATACAAGTAATTGAATTTGTTTTCTTTTTCTCCTGTTAATATGTTTCTTATAATTTTGATTCATGGGTCCCAGCCATTGAACCGAGGAGGTCAGAGGAAGAGTTTGCTCTTTTGTAACTTTGAGGGAGTAGTTATGTAAAATGGCTACAAAAGCAGATTGAAGGCCCAGGCTGAACAAGGAGCTAATGATGAGTTGAGAGAAGAGGAACCACTCCTGAAATCCTACTTTTCTTTAGACTCCAAAAAGCTTAGAAGATAAAACCCTAAGCTCAAATAAAAGACTGGAGCATTCTTCTGGATTGTGTCAGCATGCATGTGCATCCAACAGTGAGGGTATTTTCCTTGGGTGTCATATGTGTTTCCCTGTATAATTTTTGCAAGAACTGTGAAAGAAAGCAATTATTCACATGTGGTGGGTAATAGGGGCACAAAGAAGTGAAATGGCTTGTCTAAGTTCACATCTACAAGGTGGGGGGCCCCCCAGATTCAAACCTAGGTCTCTCTGATTCTCAAACTCATCTCTCCCTTCACCCAATCTCTCACGTATAGAGTGGAGAGGTAGATGATGACAAGTCATGGGAGAGGGGCTGAAGGACCAGGAGTTGATATTGCTGGGGGGCGGTCCTGAGAGCCAACACTGGTATGGTGGGTGTTGGGATGGACTGGAAGGGAAGGAATTGGAAAACTTGTAAAGAAACTAAGGTGCTACCTGGGGACTGACTGGCAATAGAGATCTAGAACTACCATAAAATATTGAAATCTATTTTACAATAAGTTGTATTTTTTACAGGGGCCTCAAGAGAAATGAAAATACTTTTAGGCAAAAAGTAGTTCAAAAAATGGTTGGTCTAAAGCCAATGGGTACCAATACATCTATCTCTAAGGGAAAGATAGCATGGACCAGTGATAGTTAGCTGTGTAAGGTCTTCATCTGACCAATGGCTAAGCACACGCAGTACTCATTCCATCCCCACTACTGACTCTGATGTTCATTACACAGATCGATATGAGGTGCGGGAGTTGCTTTCACTGTCAGTGTATAGGACGTACCCCTGAACATTTCAGTGCTTCTGAGGAAGAGGATTGGAAAGTTCCTACTTCTCTTTTTCTTCCTAGAGGAAAGCCTATGCCAAATTTTCTAATCTTCCCAAATAAATCAAGGAAAGAGTAATTTTGTTTCAAAATGTACTTAAATATCAAAGGCTACCATTTATCCCTTCTCATACTAGCTGAAGTGATTAATATTCAAGTTGGTGCTATGTAAAAGATTAAGCTTACTGTGTATTCTCTAGTCATTTATGTTCATTGCAGCCTCTCATTTGTATGGAAAGATTCATAAAAGTATCAAGAGACACTTTATACTGAATTAAAAACTATTGGACTGGGTGTTTCAAGGCTCCTGCTCAGAAAAGAACAATTATTAAAACGTATTATTCAATTAAGCATGGAAATCTATATCTATTTCCAAAAGTTGGGAGTAGAGGCAAAAGTGATACTAGTTAGAACTGGTCCATTAAATCTGACAGTTGTAGCACATTATATTTTATGTGAAGCTGAGCAAGGGGACACAAAGGAGAGAGAGAGAGACTAATGATGGAGTTCAGGACACTGTCCCCCCGGATATGGCACGTTAGCATATTGAATAATTTAAGCTGAAGGAGTTTGAAAAAAAAACCTACAGAAGCAGGAAGGTCACTCTGACCTTCTCCTCACTCTCTACCTTCAACCAGGGCATTAAAAGCTCATGTGAGAGAGACCCTCCCTATACCAGCAGGAAAGGAGCATCCTTATCTCCAAAGACAAAGGGATACCAGGCAAGAAAAATTCTAACAAACAGGCCTTTTTAAGTTTCCCCCAATTTACTATAATAACCTCAGACTCCTTAACCAATCATATTTCTCCATGACTATCGACTCTTTATCAAACCTAACATAATGATACACAGGTCTGTTTCTTGGGGTCTTCATTTCCTTATGAAGTCCTCATGTCATTTAAGACTTATATTAAATAAACTTGTATGCTTTTGTCTTGTTAATCTTTGTTAGTTTAATTTTGATGCCCGGCCAAGGACTCTAAGAGGCTCAAAGAAAACTTTCCCCCCCTTAGACTAACAAAAGGTAGTTAGAAAAATTCTGAGCTGTTCTGTCTCCCCATTTCCTGACAGGTAATAATAATTCTAGTTAGGTAAGAAGCCCTTTAGAATTCTTTTTTTTTTTTCAGATTTTATTTATTTATTTGAGAGAGACAAAGACTGAACAGGAGGGAGGGAGCATCTGAAGCAGACCCCACACTGAGCTCAGAGGTAGACAGGACCCTGAGATCATGACCTGAGCCAAAATCAAGAGTCAGATGCTTGGGGCGCCTGGGTGGCACAGCGGTTAAGCATCTGCCTTCGGCTCAGGGCGTGATCCTGGCGATATGGGATCAAGCCCCACATCAGGCTCTTCCGCTATGAGCCTGCTTCTTCCTCTCCCACTCCCCCTGCTTGTGTTCCCTCTCTCGCTGGCTGTCTCTATCTCTGTCAAATAAATAAATAAAATCTTTAAAAAAAAAAAAGAGTCAGATGCTTAACCCACTGAGCCACCGAGGTGCCCCAGCCCTCTGGATTTCTAATAGTGTCTTAAACTAATCAATGAACTTTCAGAAAAGGTCAACCATCCACTCAGAAAGCCACCTTCAGATACTTGCTTTAAGGAGACAGTGATATGTCAAAGGAGAGAACCAGAAATAGAGACCAGAATGAAAGATTCTTAATTGAGAGCAGATTTAGTAGGTTCAATTTTTTCTTCTTCCAGGACACATGAGCCAATGAAGTCTTTTCTCCAAATCATCAGTGCTGCCCATGGTTTAGGCTTCCACTTACACTCTCTGTTCATCCCTGTGTTTGAAGGGTTTTGAACTCACCTTCACTCCCTGTTTTACTGTAAATTTGTCATGCTAAGGCATCCAGCAAGTTCAGGCTCATCTGGCACAGAGTCTTGGCCCCCTGGTCCTGAGTACATTCGATACGTGCTGGCTGCTGTTTTCTGCTTCCTGGCTTGGCTAGAGCTTTATAGAACACACATTACATAAGAATGGGAAATTGCTAAGAGGAAGGAAAATAGATTGCATTATTTTCAAAACCTCTAACCAAAAGGCTTGTTTGCTGTCTAAATAAGCCAACCTGCTCTGACACACCTAGAAATTTGGCATTTAGGACATATAATATGGAAGCCAACAGCTACGGCCTCCATCATCTATCAAGTGTGAGGAATGGATTTCCCCCAGGCCAACGTGTCTGGCATGTTGTAGGTTCTCAACAAATATTGAATGAAATCTGGAACTGACCGTCATCTCTGGAGCATAGCCCCACTTGGCCAGGGTTGGGGAGGCTTCAACATTTAGCAGACCTGTCTAAAAAATCCTCAAAATGGGAACTTTTCAGGTTGGTGTGGTCATTGTTCATTCTCTCAAAATCATTCCACTGGAGCAGTTTTGTCTCTTGGTTCAATTCTGTTTGGTTTGTTAAGTGGGTGTTGAGTATCCATCCATATGACCCAACTGCCAATCCAGGCACTGGAAGACCTAGAGGGTGATGACCCAGCCTCTGTCCTTGAGGATTTCCAAGTCTTTGACCCAAATATATTAATAAGTAGCATATTTATTAAGACATTACCTGAGCTCAGGTTTTCTGTGTGAGACACCATGAGAACTAGAGCAGAAAGCAAATCCTTATAGGATCCTGACGTCACAAAACATACACACATGAACAAGGGCCACTTTAACACTAATGTATCTTGTGCCGGGCCTGGGTGAAGGAGATCAGCTATAGATGCTAGAGAACTTTAGAAAAGGAGAAATCGAGTGTGCTTCTGTGCATCTGGGATTTTCCCACCATCATTTCATGACACTGAAAGCTATCCCACTGGAGAGGAAAGAAGGAAGGAAGGAGGGAAGAAGGAAGAGATGAAGAAAATTTTACCTACATCCCTTTCCAGTTACCATCCATTTGGCTTCTTTTCACTTCAGCCAAATTTCTTATTTCTTTTAATGTTTCAAATTTTTATTTAAATTCTAGTTAGTTAACATGTGTGATATTAGTAGGTGCAGAATTTAGTGATTTATCACTTACATGTAACACCCAGCACTCATCACAAGTGCCTTCCTTCATCCCCATCACCCACATAGCCCAAGCCCCTGCAACCCTCAGTATGTTCTCTATAGTTAAGTGTCTCTCTAATATTTTGATTTCTTCTCTTTTTCTCCCCTATGTTCATCTGTTTTGTTTCTTAAATTCCACATATAAGTGAAATCAAATGGTACTTGTCTTTCTCTGACTGATGAATTTCACCTAGCATACTACATCTTCAGCTAAGTCATTGCAAATGGCAAGATTTCATTCTTTTTTATCAGCCAAATTTCTTGACAAGGGGTTTTTGTTGTGTCAGCCTCCGTTTTTCCACAAAACCACTCTTGCTGAGGTCAATGGTGATCTCCACATTGCTAAATCCTTTCTTTTTCTCATATCCCATTGTACCTGAGCCCTTAGCAACAATTAACATGGGCCGTCATTCTTTTTTCTTTTATGTGGTAGTTTCAAAATCTGACTTGGACATTTGTTCACACTCCTCCCATGGAGAGGTAAGATCTGGGTCCCCTTCCCTTGAGTCTGATTGCCCTTGTGATCGCTTCAACCAACGGACTGCAGCATGAGTTAGACTGTTGACTTAAAGACTAGGTAAAAATAGGCCACACAGCTTTTGCCCTGTTCCCTGGGGGAAACCAGCTATAATTTACAAAGTTCACCTGCCCTGAGATCACCACATCGGAAAGGCCCTGTGTAGCCACTCCAGTCAGCAGCTCCAGCTGAGTTCCCCAGCTGTAAACTGGTGTCAACTATGCCAGTGAGCCACCTTGGATATCCAGCTCCCTTGAGCTCCTAGATATCTACAGCCCTAGCTGACATCTGATTGTATCTGCACGAGAGATCCCCAGGGGGAACTACCAGGCAAGACCTTTGCAGATTCCCAATCCACAAAATCATGAGCAAACTAAAATGGTTGATGTGGCAAGAGTAACTGAAATTCCCTGGCTTTCATGATAACCAGTTCTGCTGCATTGTCTACTCAACCTCTGTTCGCCTATGTCAGCTCATCCACGCCTGTGTGCTGACAGCACGGAGATGGCCTCAGGATCCAGATGCCTTCCTCTGACCTCCAGTTCCATGGATCTTCAAAGCTGATACCTCAAACACACAGTACTGCCTTCTTTGGGCCCTTGGCCACACCACATTTCCTTCTACCGCAGGACCTCCGTGCATGCTGTTTCCTCTCCTGGAATGCTCTCCGCTCCCCTTCCTTAACTCCTTCTCATCCCTCAGATCTGAGATGCTCATGTCTCAAGAAATGGCTCATTCTCAGAAAAGTCCCCCCGAAGATCAGGTTTTCTTGCTTTATGTTCTCATGGAGCATTTAACTCCATTTTTAAAAGGACATCTATCAATGCTCTATTTCCTTTTAGAAGTTAAGTCTGGCTGCAGTATTATATGTACATCAGGGATGGCATCTGAATTTTGCTCACCATTTTCTCTCCAATGCTAGCACAGGGCCTAATGCAGAGAGTCACTCTATTATTCGTTCATTCCACCCTCCACTCTAGTTCCATTTCATCCTTTCATTCATTTGTTCAGTTATTTTCTCATTCAGCAAATATTAATCATAATACTGGCTACCATTAATTAAACCCCATTATGTGCCAAGCCTGACCTGGGCACTTTGTAAATGCCATCTCATTAATTCCTCATGCTAACACTGTGAGGAAGGTATGTAATAATATCCTTCCTCATTTTATGAATGAGAGAAGCAAGGCACAGAGAAAGCAAGTGCGTTTTTTAAGGACACACATTTAGTAAGTGGCAGAGCAAGGATTTGAACCCAGGACTGTCTGGATTCAAGTCGCATGTTTCTTGATCTGCTCCTACAAGGAATGGCAGAAGCGAGATCTCCTGTGGTGAAGGGTTAAGACTGAAGTCAGTAGTCACCTCTTTCCTCATCTTGGTGTTGGAAAGCAAAATACGGATTATAACTACTGTCCGCACTGGTGAATTTAAATGTAGGAGGGCTGACAGGGCCAGAGAGCCACGTGTCCCAACTCTTTCCTCCCAGCCCCGACACAGCATCTCACCTAGACTTTTTTCTACCTGCCATGTTGGCTTCCTAGTTGGGCGTCTAGACTTTGGGAGGGGAGCAGGATCTGTTTCAAGGCTCTAACCTGCCTCTGCAAGAGTTTTAGGGATTCATGGACGAAAGGGATCAATCTGGGGAGTAGCCGAACCATCCTTTTGGCCAATATGCCTGCTCATTATTTGGTGAGCAAAATGACTTCCGCATCTCATTCGTCAGCCTGGATAAGTCGGGGCTGCAGAGGGAGCTGCTGCAGTGCCCTGCCTGCCTAGTCACCTGATGCAACGTGGAATACCTCATTACCTTTCCGTTTTTACACCTATTCTGAACCTAATTATTGTCGTTGCCTCCAACTGCTCAGGGTCGAACCAGCTGACAACTTATTATGGTTGCATCAGCCTTTTCTGTCACTTAAAGATGTGTGTCAGCTGTGGCTTCCTCGAGTTTAAGGGATTAGTAATGAGCAGGCTATGAGTGAGGCTGAGCAGAGAGACACGGCCTCTGATTATGAAGTTTGATGTGTTAGAAATGTTGCTTTCCAAGTGTGAATTCTGATACAGTTTCCCAAGGGGGTGCACTGATTCTGAGAAAAAGTTCGGATAGATGGAACAAAGAGAATGATCTCGCGTGAATACAGTGCTTGGCATTTACTCTCACATACACAACCTCATTGGACTATCAACCCCTTATTGAAAGGCTTGTTACTTTATGGTGCCAGACCTACGTCTCTTTCAGAGGGATCAGCCCTTTCTTTATCATATTTATCAAGCCACCAGCTATGCAAGCAGCTCTGAACAGATCACTCATATGGAAGTTACATTACTGATATCCCAAACAGGGACACCTTTTGAAAATAAAAAGGAGCACTAAAATAATGCTAAAATAATCAGTAGGCACTGACTGATCTGTAACAGGTGTAAACAGGGACTCCTGGACAAACTAGCACAACGACACAGTGGACACATTGATATCGGCCCCTGGTACGAATCAAGGAGAAAACCCCTGCTGGCAACCCCTAGTTTTAAGAGTAGGGGGAGGCTGTGTGGCATAAAATGTGGAACTTGGGCTGCATTTGACCGTGTAGATTAGCAGCCTTCAAGTCAGTGCCACTGTGGATATCCCAGGGATTCCAATGCAGTCTGATGAGAAGAAAGGGTGGCAGTGGGTACCAGAGTCAGGTGGGAGGGTATGAAGAGCTGCAGCTTACCACTGGTGAAGACACCAGGCCAAACAGAAAACTGGTTGAGAAATGTGGCCCCATCACAAATGAGTCACTAAACAATAAAGAAGAAATGACCTCGAGTTTTCCCAATAGTGGCCAACCAAGGGCTGTAGCTTCCCATCCCTTCCCACCCAGGTTGCTGGATTGCTGAATTTATGATGAAGTTCATGTCATCCAGCTCCCCAAATTCAGATTTGGGCAGAGGATTCCAAAACAAATAGTCATCCAGTAAATAAGACCAAAGAGATTGTACCCAATTTGTTTAAGGGCAAACATTAAGCTTAGAGAAGCAATTCAAGATGGGAAAGCAAAAGCTGCAGAGTTCCATAGAACCTTATTATTCTCTAGCAGCCTAGAAAGACTGTGCTCTTGAAACACACAGAAATATGTCAGTTTTACACAAGCAGGTCCTTAATAAGCTCTGTAAAATACGTTACCTGCAAGAAAAATAGATAAGGCTTCAATAACAATAATAGTTAACATTTATTGAGCCCTAACTCTGTGCCAAGCACCATTCAAAACATTTTACCTGTATTTTCACATTTAGACACGATAGAGAAGAAATAAAAGGAAGCCGAATGACTTTAAACAAAAATAAAATTGAAATTAAAATGGCAATGGCAGAATTTGAATCCATAGGAGAAATACCAAAGGACTGATTCTATACCTGAAAAACTCATCCTTGGTATAAAAAGAATTTCTTTCAAAATAAGTAGGAAGAAGGCAAAAGGATGACAGTTGATAAACATTATGACATCAATATACATAAAGCAAAGGCGAATAAAAACATAAGGTGAGAAAATGACAGAAAGACAAAAAGGTAGTAGGTGACTTGCATACATTTTTTGCATTTGACATGCCCAGAGATAAAAGTAAATGAGTAATTAGAGATTCTGAAAAATAAAATTTTAAGGTTTATTTAATAAACATATACCCAACTTTATACTCTGTAAAGTATATCTTTTTAAATTCAAGTTCCAATAAAGCACATACAAAAAAAAATACATGTATATTAAGCCATAAACAAAGTTTCAAACGATTCTAAAATCAGAAATCTAACAGATTATACCCTTTAACTTTAGGTTATAATTTTCTACCTTAAAGGAAATAATGTTAAAAATTAATAACAAACACATACTTTATAAATCTAATAATTTGGAAGATGCAAATATAATTAAATCTTGGCCAAAGAACAAAGCAAATATATATAGGTTTATATATATACATTAGAAATTGTATATATACATATGTAATTTAAAAATTAACAATAAGAATATGAAATATGAGAATTCATAGCCTAACGTAAACTCAGAGGCAAATTCTTATCCTTAAATGCTTTTATTCTTAAACAAAACAGAACAAAAATAAGGCAAATACTAAGCACAATGAATTAGATAAGAAAAACAAATAAACACTAGGAAGCAGGAAGTAGAAATCAATATATATAAAATAAAAATGATTTTGGTATTAAGAGTAAGACATCTCAAACTTCAAGGAAAGTGATAAATGCCATACCATTTGAACTAGTAAAGAATTTAGATAAAGAACAAAATTTCCTCAGTTGATTTTATGGGTTTAAACCTGATACTAAAGCCTGAGAGTAGGATAGATTAATTAAAATAATATATTAGTGACTTAAAACCTATATATATTAAAATGATACTATTGTAATTTATTCCAGAAGTATAAAAGTAGTTTAATATTAAGAATCTATTAATAAAATCTCTCATATTAATAATCAAAGGAGAAACATGATTTGTTATAAAACATGCAAAGCAATATTCATATCTGTTAGACATGTTTAGTAATTTGGGAATTTAAATCCAGATTTTCTCTACAGTAGCATGTCGACTTTTCACCTGAAATCTTAAACTCACATTACACTAATGTTGGAATCACAGAGCTATCCCCATTGAAGTCATGAATAAGGTGGGATATGCCCTGTCTCACCTATTTAGAAAGTGATCCAGGGGAAAAATAATTGCAAAAGACATATGTGATAAAGGGCTTATTTAAAATATACAAAGAACACTTAAAACTCAGCAACAAGCAAATGAGCTATCTAATTTAAAAACAGACAAAAGATCTGCACAGAATCACCAAAAATGGTATATAGATGGTAAGTAATAAGCATATGAAAAAATGTTCATCATCATACATCATTAGGGAATTGTAAATTAAAACAATCTACTACTACATACCTAGTCAAGTGACTAAAATCCAAAACATTGACAACACCAACTGCCTATGATGATGTGGAGCAATGGGCACCCTCGATCATTACTGGTGGAAATGCAAAACGGTACAGCCTCTTTGGAAGACAGTTTGGCAGTTTCTTACAAATGTAAACATGCAATTTTCATACAATCCAGCAATCATGAGTCTTGGTATTTACCTAAAAGGGTTGAAAATTTATGTCTACACACAGCCTACACACAGATATTTATAGCAGCTTTATTCATAATTGTCCAAACTTGGAATCAGCCAATGTATCCTTCAATAGCTGAATGTATAAACTGTAGTATGTCCAGACAATGAAAATTATTCAGTGCTAAAAATAAAAGCTATCAAGCCACAAAACAAATACAAGAACATGGAAGAAACTCAAAGCCATAGAGCTAAGTAAAAGAAGCCAATCTGAAAGGCTACATGTTGCATGCATGGTATTCTAGGAAGAGCAAAACAATAGAGCTGGTAAAAAGATCAGTGGTTGCCAGGGGTTCAGGAAAAGCAGTGATGAATGAATAGGCAGAGCGCAGGGGAATTTTAGGGAAACTATTCTAGATGATACTATAATGGTGGTTACATGGCATTCACATTTGTCAAAACTCTTGGAATATAAGTACAAAGAGTGAACTGTAATATAAACCATGGACTTCAGTTGATAACGATGTGTTAATGTTGGTTGACTGATCGTAACAAATGTATTACACTGATGCAGGATGTTGATAGTGGAGAAGGGTGGGGTGCAGGAGGACGAGAGGATTCCACTTTCTAGTAAATCTGTCTGTGAACCTAAAACTGCGCTTAAAAATAAAGTCTAGGGGTGCCAGTGTGGCTCAGTCAGTTTAGCATCCCACTCTTGATTTAGGCTCAGGTCATGATCTCAGGGTCGCGGGAAGGAGCCCCTGCTTCCATTTGACACTCAGCATAGAGTCTGCTTAGGATTCTCTCTCTCTCTCCTTCTGTTCGCCCCTAGTTGCATGCATGTGCTTTCTCTCTCTCTCTCTCTCTAAATGAATAAATAAAACCTTTTAAAAAATAAATAAAATCAATTAATTTAAAATAAAAAAACAAAAGCAATCCTAGACGTCCTAATGTGAAGGGATATGAAGAATCTAATAGTCAACATCATAAATGAGGATTCAAAATTGCCCTTTTTTTGTAAATGGTGATAGTATTCCCAAAAAGCCCAAAAGAATTAAACCAAAAAAAAAAAGAAATTAATAGGACTGCAGTAAATTGATGGATAATAAAATAAATATACAGATATCATTTTACTATATACTACAAAAACTAATAAGAAAATACTAAAAATACAAAAATAGGTATAAATAACCTTATCAAACATATTTATGTACAACCTACATGCTTTTTTAAACCTCTAAAGGAAAAGAAAATAAACTTCTAAAGGTAGAGAAATACATTTCAAAAGAATTAAGTAAATTTTAATTCACTAGATGGAAAGGTTTAAGATGTTGAAGATGATTACTCTGTACACTCTTAAATTTAAGTTTAATTAATATCAAAATTCCGTTGGGACATTTTTAAACATGAAACAATGGTAATCCAATTCATCTGGGAAAACAGAATTTTAAAAATGAGTATAGCCAAGTATATCTTATTAAAAAAAGGTAAAAGAAACTGTAATAAGCCAGGGATGTTCTGCTCTATAACATATTAATAAGGTTTAACAAGTAACAATAAATAAAAAAACAATCAAATGGTATGATACGAGCATGGTGGTGGACAAAGTAATAAAATAAAATAGAAATTCTAGAAACAGACCCAAGGATAAAAAGATATTTTGCACATGATAAATGTAGTATTGCAAATCAGCTGTCAAAATGGATTGTTCAGTAAATGATGCTTGGAGACCTGGTTAATCATTTGGAAAAGTATATATAACAATTCCTCATTTTATATACTAAGCAAGACAAACACACACATTCAGTGTTTTCAAAGATAAGTGTAAGAAAAAAATCGTAACAACCACAGGTTAATTGGAAAAATGGAGCTCAGGAGAAGAGTAGTATCTCTTCTGTATACTAATAAACTCCATATACAGTTGACTTTTGAACAATGTGGAAGTTAGGGGTGCCAACCCCTGGCACAGCTGAAAATCCTTATATAACTTTTGACTCTCCAGAAACTTAACTACTAATAACCTACTGTTGACCACAAGCCTTACTGATAACATAAACAGGCAATTAGCACGTATTTTTATGTTATGTGTAATACAGACTGTATCCTTACAATAAAGTAAGCTAGGGGAAAAAATGTTAAGAAAATTATAAGAAAGGGAAATACCTTTACAGTACAAAACTGTATTTATTGATAAAATCCACGTATAAGTGGAGCCATGCTGTTCAAACTTGTGTTGTTCAAGAGCCAGTTGTCCATAACTGAAAAGAAAACAGTCAAAATGGGAAACAGTTGCAATATATATGGAAAACAAAGGATTGATAATTTTTTTATTTAAATTCAATTAGCCAACATATTGAAGGATTGATAAATTTAACATATAATGAACTCTTATACTTTAATATGTAACAGCAAATCCTATTAGGAAATAGCATTAATTTTTTTAATCACAAAAAATGTAAAAAAAAAAGTATAGTACTCAGTGTTGGTGTACAAAGAAATGAGTCTAATATTTCTGCAAGGCAATTAGTCTTTTTTTTTTTTAAGATTTTACTTATTTATTCGACAGAGATAGAGACAGCCAGCGAGAGAGGGAANACAAAAAATGTAAAAAAAAAAGTATAGTACTCAGTGTTGGTGTACAAAGAAATGAGTCTAATATTTCTGCAAGGCAATTAGTCTTTTTTTTTTTAAGATTTTACTTATTTATTCGACAGAGATAGAGACAGCCAACGAGAGAGGGAAACAAGCAGGGGGAGTGGGAGAGGAAGAAGCAGGCTCATAGCAGAGGAGCCTGATGTGGGGCTCGATCCCATAACGCTGGGATCACACCCTGAGCAGAAGGCAGACGCTTAACTGCTGTGCCACCCAGGCACCCCAAGGCAATTTGTCTCTAAAAATACATAGCCTTTAACCAAGTAATTTCTTTCTAGGGTTTTCCCATAAGACATTCTGATTTATTATAGTGAAATATAAGAAAATTCCTTGCACTGAACAATATGGGATTTATTAAACAAATAATGATATGTCCATACATGTAATATTTTCAGCTTCTGAAAATCAAAACTCAGAAAATATTTATGTTGAGAAACTATACTCATGGTGTATTGCTAGTAAAAAAAAAAAAAAAGCCAAACTGGAAATATTACAAAAATATGGAAAGTAAAAGTTTAGTTTCATGGTGATGAGGGAGAAAAGTGTGTGTGTGTTGTGTGTGTGCCAGTGTGTATGTGTGTGTGTTGTATAGTCATCATTACTGAGAAATGAGATCATGGGTGATTTTAATTTTCTTCCTTATATTTGTGCTTATTTTTTCCCCAATTTTTACATTTCTTAATTAGAAAAGAAACACAATAAATATGACATAAATAAGTTGAACAAGCCAACTGAAGGGCGAGGGATCCCACAATCACATGGCAGGAGCCGTGACTCATGACTCAGAGGTAAGCAAGTTCCAAGGGCAACACAGACAGCAAGTCAGGCTGGGAATGTGGCAGAATTCCTTGAGTTCTAGATGCCTTTCAAGCTTGGCTGATACATGGCAGGAAAGCAGTCAAGACAGTCTGTCGACCAAAAAAAATAGTGACAAAACTGGCCCAGACCCTGGGGCCCTGGTCTAGCAAGGTGATCCAGGACACACATGGGGTCATAAGGACACCTAAAACAAACCGTAAGTTTGGCACTTGCAACCTGAGAAAGCATTAAGTGATGTGTGTAGAACTATACTTATTTTTATTTGCATGTTAAGAATGTGAGTTCTGGAACCAAATTGCTTTTGTGTTTTGAAGATGGCTTTTATGGAGTCAACTCTAAGGCAGACTTTGATTCTCCTCTTTCACCCCTTGTCCAAATTTTCCCAAACATATGTTCTGCCTACTTCCCTATCCCTTTGTTCAACACAGCCTCTTCCTCTGCCCTTCTCAGAGTACTAATACAATGGAATGCTCTGGACACATACACACGTCACCATCACACACATGTACACTCGCATTACACATCACACTCACACATAAAGACATACCGCTTATACCCATATAACTCTATTTCTTCGTGTTGCTTCCAATAGTGAGGGTAGTGTCTTTTGTTCATTCACTCATTCAGCCAGGGTTTATTTAATACCTACTTTGTGCCAGAACTATACTGGTACTTAAGAGAGAATAATGAACACAGGCAAATCCAGTCCTCTAGCTCCTGGAGTTTATTACAGTCCAGTGTAAGGGGAGGACAAACAATCAAATAATTGTACTAATGAATAAAAACTCACCCTTATTCAGGCGTTTGTTCCATAACATTTGGCGTGTGCTTTTTCGTAAGAGCTGGCAGCATGCCAAGGTGAAACATGCATGGGTGCTGTCCCTGAAGAGCTTAGAAGGAGCAGAAGAACCAGGGTGTGAATATTGGGGAGATTCTCCTAAGAACTAGTCCCTGTGCTACGTGCTCCCAGCTATCAGGCCATTGACTCTTCAGAGGACTTGAATTTAGGCGTGTCCAACTCAAAAGCGCATGTATAACCAAATTGCAACATGCATTTTTCCTCTTGAAGGAGTTAAAATATAAGCATAATATAGAATAGGACATAAGGACGTCAATTAGCTAAATGGTGAACAGTCACTACGTGCCCTGAATAATGTGGACTGCCACCGGAATCCGACTCTAAGTAAAGAGCATGAGTCCACCCCATTGCTCCTACCCCATTTGGGACTGTAGAAGTAGGGAGACCTCACTGTGGTCATGACCTTTGTGGTTCTTCTCTGTCTACACCCACCTGCAACTGTCTCAGGCAGCTAGAAACTGCTTGGACATACACACTTTCCATTGACTTCGCCCAAGCTTGAATTACCTGAAATGAAACCAATTGCTAATGAGAGATGCAAAGCACAAATAGCACTTTACTGAAGAATAATGATGAAGCACATTTGGCCATATGTCAGCAAGCTTAAAGGAAAGAGGCTCGCTATGGTTATTACCATCTATATTCCCCTCAAAGAGTTCCATAAAGCTCTTTCGATTTGCAGAATTAAACTATAGTTTGCATGTAAACAAGACCTTAATGTTTCCTGGAAGATCCCCACATTTTAAAATAACAATCTTGAAAACAGAAACCAAACATCAGTGCCTACAAATGCTGTGAATTGTAATCTATGTATCTTAAGACATTAAAAACCTCCTCGCTTTGTTAGAAGAACATGCATCAATTAACATCTCTAATGAATATGCAAGACTGTGTCAAACCACAGATACTGTGTAGGAGGTGGTGCAAACCTGCTGCTTTTAGCACTTGGACCACATTTATAGGCCAAAAATGATGTACATAGAGATGTCTTGATAGAAATGGCAATGAGAATTGTTCCTGGGAAGATATGTTGAACTATATGGAACTCAGAAAAAAAAATGTTGACTTAAAACTACATTTTTGGTGTCATCCATTACATACAGTAAAATGCACAAAGTCAAAACTGTTTAGTTTGCACGTGACCAAACCTGCCAAAATCATAAGTCAAAGTAGCTTAATCACTGTAAGTGTGTTGCCTCATGTAACAGAAAGTTCTAGGGCTTCTCATAGAGCTGGATGCAGGGTCTCAGGCACGTTGTCAGCAGAGTCTGTTTCATTAGTCTCATGCCTCTAGCAATTCCAGGTTTATGTTTTCCTGAGTTTAGGTCCAGACAAAGTGAGAACTCTTTTTTTCTAACAGTTCCAGTTAAAGCCAGAGAATTGCAGCTCTTTGGCTTGGGTTGGGTCATATGCCTTTCCAAAAACCAATTACTGCGGCCAGGAGCTCGTCAGTTCTACCCTCACCCTACGAACCAGGGAACAGGATCATTGGAAAGCTAGTACCAGAAAGGGGAGGAATGGATGCTGGACAAGAAAATCAAAACATGTCTGCAAAAACTCTAGAGAGGACGTTAATCTCTTTTGGTGTGAAGTGGTGATATGATGATATTAACATAATCACTATTGCTTATTAAATACCTGCTGTATTTCAGTGAAGTTCTCTACTAATAATCCTTATCACAATACCATGAGATAAGTGTGATTTTGCCCATCTTACTAATGATGAAACTGGAACTCTAAAAGGTTAAAGGAATGGCTAGGACTGTCCGGCTAGTAAGTGGGGAAGTCCGGATTTTCGCTCAGGTCTCTCTTAGGATCCGAGCTCTGTCCATTGTGTCTGTCCCTAAGTAAGCATTCTCTACTTCTGATCTGATGGGAAAAATGGTGCCTGCACACATGTGCATGTATCTATCAATGTTGAGATTTGTGAAACTGATGGAAGAGGAGGCAAATGATGAGGGGGAAGAGGAGGCTTTCAGAGTGGGCACCCCTGACTGGGTGGGGGCACCCCACCAGCAGCAAACTTGGTATCTCTGGAAAAACCCAGGCTCATTTGTGCCTGGGAGACCCTATCTGGGGAGGCTGTGGGAAGTGGGCAGGCAGTTTTTTTAACCATATGCATTTCTATGGCTTTGTTTTCCTTGTCAAGTTCCCAGCAGCTGCGGGACTTATTAAGACAGAATAATGTTGCATATTCATCAGATGACTTGTTAATCATCTACCAAGCCCCTCTGGAGAGCAGGAGTCCTGGAGCTCAAATGAAGAATAGCAGACAGCATGTCCTCACCCGCTCTTGAGCAATGTGCTATTGGCAATTATATAAAAGTTTTCAGGAAAGTGGGTTTAAACCAGAGAGAGTTCGCTGTACAGCATGCTTTCTTTCACCTATTCTATTCCCACTATATGGATGAGGAAGGAATACTCTCCAGTACACAGAAGAGACAAACTGAGGCCCAGAGCGTGAATGATGGAGAGCTTCAGTGTAGGGCATATGAGACATCGGGTCTCCTAACCCTTCTTATAATATCTCTACTGGTAGGGATCTTTCACCTCTGCTTTGTTGCCCAGAAGCTGCTCATTAAAACACATAATTCTTTAGGATTCGTGCCCTTTGTCTGTGTAGACTTAACACATCCCAAATTCCTAGTACAGTGCTTGGGCCCTAAAAGAGATTCAAAAAATCTTTGCTGAATGAATGAAGCTAAGTTCCCCAGATCCCGAGAGGGTACCTTACCTATGATATGCAATGAACACAGCCCAGTTTCAATTCACTATGACTTCCAGGAGCGATCCCTCCCAGAGAGCCTTAGGGAATGCTGCTGAGCCCAAGCTCAGTCTAATTGCAACCCCTTTCAAGAGGCTGCCTTAGGTTTCTTGGCAGATCCCAAAACGGTGCCTGAAAATTGTTCCTTCTGTCCACTATGTTCTCCCTTTACCACTTATCTGGAAGGATGGGCCCAGCTCCAGCCTTAAGTCTTCCAAAGTGCAGGTAATGGCAGGCTGTGGCATTTAGTACTAAGTGTCCTCTTCTGTATAGTGAGCGCAATAACAATATACCTTATTTCATGGTAATTATCAGGAGGACATGAGATGATGCCCTGAAATGTCAGGCTGCCACAGAGTAAGCACGTAGTATAAGTGAGCCATTGTCATTTATCATCTAGAGGTGCTGGTTAAGAGCCCAGACTCGGGAACCAGATCACTGGGTTCAAGTTCCAACTCTGCTATGTAATAACTGTGTGATCTTGGGCAAGTTCGGCCCCTGCCTCAGTTCCTCATCTGTAAAAGGGGGCTGATAATAGAACTTGCCTCATAGGGTTGCTAGGAAACTTCAGTGGATCAGTATCTGTAGAGAAGATGGAACATTTCCTGACACATAGTACATGCCAGACATGTAGCGGTGGGGTTATCCAGAAAACCCGGTACTGGGTATCAGATAGTGCTGCCCCCCTGGAGTCCGGTGCTCTCAGGGGCCCCCATTTTTCTACTTCCCTTTTACTTACCACCATGTAAGACTTCCTCACCTTACCCTACTGAGCCTTTCACAAATGCTGGATCCGCTACCTCTCCTTTCTGACCTTACTAGAGGAAGCAAAAACTGTTAGAGCCAAGATGTGCCTGGTCCACAGTGAAAATCTATGACCCCATTGACTGACGATCTTAACATCCCAGAAGTATCTGCATTCGGATTACTCTTTGGTTGCCACTCTTCCCCAGGGTGTAAGAAACGGTGGACAATTGAATAAAAGGGCCCACTAGACTGGTTCCTCCATAAGGAAAGGGAAGATCTTCCCCAAATTCCATCTTTTACCCTAAAGTGCAGAAACTGCTTGTGACACCCAGAATGTTCTTCTCCAGGTTTTGTGACCTTAAAATCCAGACTCTATTTCTGGAAGGTAATTGCTGGAAATCTTCAAAGGGAAGTCTGTCCCGTTTTACAGAAGGGCCCATTCTCTAGCATTCTGTAGTTCTCAAAGTGTGATCCCTGGCCCAGCATAATCAGCTTCATCTGGCACTTTGTTAGAAATGAACATTTTCTGGACCCATCTTAGACCTCCTGAATCAAAAACTTGGAGTGTGGGGTCTAATCATCTGTTATTAACAGGCTGTCCAGGAGATCCTAAATGCCTGCTCAAGCTGAGGACAATCTGCTTATGGAGAATCTTCCTGCCGAAAAGCAGACTTTCTCTTCTAGTGTGTTGTCCTAAATGCCCAGAGGCATCAGGCTTTGCTGACTGCCCATCCCCTCTCCTTGTCCTTGCTTCTGTCCTTCAGGGTACAACTCGGATTGACCTCTTTCAAGAGTTGCTGTCACTTCTTGTAAAAGAAGCATACTAGGCTAGTGGTTAAGAGGTTAAGAGAACAGACTTCAGAAGCAGACAGTCCCGTGTGGAAGTCTTGACTCTGTGACCTATACCCCAGGCAAGGTGCCTTCCTCTCTGCTCTTCAAATATCTCATCTCTAAAATGGGCATAATAACAGCTACCATTTTGTTTGGTTTAAATGAGTTCTATGGAATCACATTGTGCTTTAACATGGCATCTGTGTATAGAAGGAACAGTGATCCCTCTGGTTTTTACGCTAACCACACAATAAATAGCAGATCAATCATTCTCACACTTTGCACATGAAAATCACCTAGGTAGGTTTTAAGACCCCGATGCCCATGTAGCATCCCAGGCCAATGTATTAGAATTTCGGGGGGCTGGATATCGATATCTGTAAAATTCACCAGGTGCTACCAGGTTTGGGAACCAGTACTCTAGATTGCTTTCTAGTCTCTCTGCAAATGGCTTGAACCATGGAGTTTGGCCCAGCAGTATGATACAGTGCCATTTTAGCAAAGGCCATCTTGTCTACAGATGATATTTTGCATGTGTCCTGTCAACCTAGCCAGAATGTAAAGGCCGACAAAGCTAACTGGGGCCCAGGCCTCCTTGTTTTCCCCATCCCTGAGCCTAGAAAGATACATAGCTTGAATTCAGCAGGTGCTTGCCCTTCATGAACTAATTGAAATAGAAACTGGGCTGGAAGAAGTGAGTCCCCAACAGGCCATCTCAAAAAGGTTTGAAATGAAGAAAAAGGACTCTAAAGCCAGGCTTCATTGGTTTGGGCCATGATAGAACATTCACTAATTGTGTGACCTTGGACAAGTTACTCAATTTGTCTGTGCCTCAGTTTCCTCATCTCTAAAAGGGAGCTAATCTAATCATTAGCTCTACCTCTTGAAGTTGTTGTAAGGATCAAATATAATAACATGAGTGAAGTACTTAACACAGTACTTGGCACATGAATAAATGTTACCTGTTACTATTATTACGCTACAGACTTACTCTAAACTGCATCAGACTTCAGCTATAGGCCTGATGGGAGCATAAGATCTGTCTTTCCTTCTCATTTTCCTTGGATTGGATCTAAGACAGCAGAATGGCTTTATTTGAAATTCTGTGATGCTTCAGTAGTCCCCCTCCTTTTTTTATACTCACTACAGTGCCTGACACATACTAGGATTCAATAAATGTTTAGATGAAAAGAATAAGTGGATGAACTGGACTGAAATGAACTACTTCTTGGGGTGCCTGGGTGGCTAAGATGGTTAAGCATCTGCCTTCAGCTCAGGTCATGATCTCAGGGTCCTGGGATCAAGCCTCACGTTGGGCTCCCAGATCAGCACGAAGTCTGCTTCTCCCTCTCCCTCTGCCTCTCCGCCTGCTTGTGCTCTCTCTCTCTCTTTCAAATAAATAAATAAATCTTTAAAAAACATAAAATGAACTATTTCTCCATTAGACACAACCACTGTGGAGTCAGAGAAGGGGAAGTGTCCACTTCAAAAGGAAATACAAATATGAACGAAACTCAAGGATGGAGAGAAAAACAGACACCCCTGGTATTTTGTCATTTAAATCATCATAGCATGCCATATGTCTTTTTGTAAAATCTCTTTATTTCAGCCTTTGCTGGGTACCCATGTAACCTTCACTAATTCATTCAGTCATTAAAGTGACAATTCCTAATTATAAGCTACAGTAAATCAAGTCTATAAAGGGACTCTGTGGCAAGAGGGGCATAAGTCAGCATGTGGCTTAGATGCTCCGTGCTTCTCAGATGCATCAACTCAGCCACCAGGTCTATGGTCATGTCATGGGTTTGTTCAGCTCTGAAAGAAAATATAAACATTTTTTAAGGGATGACTGGGTGGCTTAGTCGGTTAAGCATCTGACTCTTGATTTTGGCTCAGGTCATGATCTCAAGGTTGTAGGATTGAGCCCCGAGTTGGGCTCCATGTTTAGTGGGGAGTCTGCTTGAGACTCTCTCTCTCCCTCTCTCTCTGCCCCTCCCCCCACCAATGTGTACTGTCTCTTAAAATGAATAAATCTTTTTTCTTTTTTTTCAAGATTTTATTTATTTATTTGACAGAGAGAGACAGCCAGTGAGAGAGGGAACACAGGCAGGGGGAGTGGGAGAGGAAGAAGCAGGCTCCTAACGGAGGAGCCTGATGTGGGGCTTGAACCCAGGACTCTGGGATTACGCCCTGAGCCGAAGGCAGACGCTTAACGACTGAGCCACCGGGGCGCCCCTAAAATGAATAAATCTTTAAAAAAATTTGGGGGTGGGGAGGGAGTGCAATTTATCCAGTAGCCTGGGAAATCCAGCTGGTATGGCCCGGAAACTGGGTAATTTGGTTGATGGCAGCAGAACTGCATTACAGGAGACAGTGGATCACAGCAGTTTTCAGAGAAGAGGCTTTGAAGCCAGCCATGCTTTGTTGGAATCCTGGTTCCCCTCCCCACACAGTTCTGGGACCCGGAGCTGGGCTACACAAAGAATACCTTAGAGACTGCCGTCAGTACATAGACTGTTACCAGTGGCGAGGAGAGTGGGAGCTTGTGCCAGAACATAAATCAGCTGTATCACTACAGATCGTTAGTTCTGCTGACTCTGTTTTGTTTTGTTTTTCCAAAGTAAGACTTTCCCAATGAGGGAAGCAGTGGGTTGATCTACATTCTAGAGTAATTTGCTTGTTCCTTTGCTGACTGATCGGGAAGAGCTCACAGAGCAGCGTTTTGAGTGGCAACAACCTAGGGCAAGTTACTTATCCATTGTGAGGCTCAGTGACCTTGTTGGTAGAATAGGGATAATCATTCCTACTAAGTAATAGGGCTGTTGTGAGAATAGAATGAGGTCTGACGTGCTAAGTGCTTAGTATAATGCCTTGTGTGTATCAGGTGCTCAATAAATGAGAGCTATTACTAGCCCAAATTATATAATCCTAATACTACCATTTGATGTTAATGCTGTTGTCCAAAGTAACGAAAAACAAAACATGTTCAGGAAACAAAGTGTTCAAAAGTCAAATACGTTTAGAAAACTGATTGAGCTCTGGGGGACAGAAGGAATTCATCCTGGATGTCTTGTTATGTTTCTGACTCTTTGAGACCAGAGCTATTTTATTTTTTGTTCTCCAAAGCCATCAAACATTGTGTTCAATAAATGCATGGAAAGCCTAAAGGCAGATTTTACTTTGGAACCAGCTGTCTGGTCATCAGTAGACTTAAAACTGTCTCTGGTATCTTATGTCTCTTATTTTCCTCCTCTGGACAGTCTTGAGCATGAATGATTGCTTCTTCTAGGTTGTCTCCAGCTGGCTGCAACTCCCACCCTCCCCTGTTTAGACCCTCCTCTTACACTCTTCTTGAATCACTCTGAACACCCAACAGGATGTTTGGTGCTGTGTCCTCAGCAAATGATTCTTTAAGGGCCAACTGACCTGGAGTAGAAAAAAGTTGTTTTCAGGAAGTCACAAGTCTTTGGGGCACAGAGAGGTAAACACACAGGGTAGTTTCCCCGTGAAATCTCAAAGGTAACCTGAGAGGATATGTGGAGGTAGAACTGTGTTCTAAATCAGCAGCTTTCAAGCATTTTCATTCTACAACTTCCCATCATGTTTTTCCACTACAAAATTTTAGGTTTTTTTCTTTTAGTTAAATGACTGTACACTTATTTTAGATTAGCTCTATATTATTCAGGGCTCTTTTGATTAAAGGTGACATAGCTCTAATCAAAGTAGCTTGAACAAAAAGAAGAATTTGTTGATTTCCATGTCTGGGAGGGATAGAGGAGATGCTAACTTGAGGAGTGACTGAATCTGGGGACCCAAACAATATCCTCAGGGCTTCCAGGCCCTCAGCTCTGCTTTTCCTTCTGCTTCTCTTTGTTGATTGCATTTTCTTCTGCAAATTTATTTCCTCCCAGTAGATCTAACGTGGATGCTAGCAGTTCTGGGGGAAAGGAGGTTACATCCTCATAGCCTTTAATACAGGGCACAGAAAGCTGTCATTTCTGAACATCCAATTTTAAATCCCAGAGTCACCTGCCCATCTAAAATCAGGTGGCTAGTTATAATAACCCACCAAGGCTGGGTTGTGACACTCCTGCCTGTCTTTCCTCTCCCTTGATAGCCAGGATCTTGGAGAATTGTGAACTGAAGGCCCACCAGAAGTATGTGGAGTCAGAAATCATTTAGTTCTTCAAAGGAGGGAAGAGATGTTGGGCTGATTTACAGAAGTTATGGAATATTGGAGGGAGGGGGTAAAACTTAACAGAAAGGCATAATGGAACTTCAAACAAAAAATAAGAGAGTAAGTTTAGGTGGGCAGGTCTTATGAAGGTCACTCAAATTATCCAATATAAGGTAAACACCTTGTCTAAGGCACTGACTAGCCTTTCTTATTAAAACTACCCTTTATTATATTAAAATTCACTTTGATCTAAGATTAAAACCATATTCCCCACATTTTCAACAGAAGCATGAATTTTCTCATCACAATTTGGCATTGCTGATGAACCCAACTCTTGTCTCTCTCTGTCATTTCTCTTAATGAAATGTCTGCCACAAAGTCAATGTTTAATGTGTACTAGTTATATCCACCCTTTTGACTTAGGTTATTATAAGAACAATCTCATTAAATATTTATAATAGCCTTACATATAATAACCTTATATTATTATAGCTCCCTTTTTTTTTCACATGAGGAAACTGAAGCTCACAGACTTTGTGGTATTCATAAGCTCATACCACTAGTAATTGGCGGGGCTGATATTATCCAGGTTTGTCTGACTCCAAAGCTGAAGCTCTTGATCTCTGTGTAATGAATTCAGTCTCTGGTAGTTGGAAGATGAGAGAAGAAAATTGACTTTCTTGACCTAACACCAGTTCCCAGTCCATAGCAGTAATTCATACCATCCTGGCCTTTAGGTCCCTGCCTCATCATGATTACAAAGCATTCATTATGCAAGGACCCTTTATTTAATTTTTAAGACTATTGAGTTGAGGATGCTTCCTTGACAGCTCAATCCAATAACATACAACAAAATCTCTCCACAGACATTTCTTGCTTAAATACAGATGCCACATCCTATTTAATTTGAAAAGCAGAAACAAGATTGGGCTTGTTTTCAACAGTTCCATTTGGCCCTTTATTGGTACCTTTTTGTTAATAATAATCTACTCCCAGGGTTGTGGATAATTTTAGCATTCCCAAAGCTCTGGGTTGTCTCATTTCTGTTGTTGCTGGTTGCCTATGCTCGTTCCCATTCTACCACCTGCTAAGATGCTCATCTTCATTTTAGACGTGTCACCAGCTTGAGAGCCTTGAAAGATGTAACCAAGGTTTCTAAAGAAAAAATAAGTATCAAATTCCCTCCGGTTAAGGCAGTAATAGTGATTTTTCTTCCTCCACCCACTTGACTCTTCATTCCTCTCTGGCTTCCATGTATATTTGGAAATGAATTAACACCTGCAAGAGAAGGCAGATTGTCTGCTTTACAGTCTTGGATCAGATGTACACTGGAAATATCTTACAATTTTATGTGTCAATTAGACTTCAGTAAAGTTGAAAAAACATCTTTGGATCAGAGAGTTCAAAGGCAGCCAAGAGTCCCTGTCCTGGGTCTCTTCCTTAGAACTTCATGTGTCTCCCCTCTCCTCCCCAACTCCTTCTGTCTCCTTTCCTGGCTCCCCTCGTCTCTGTCATTTCTCAGGTTCCTGTCTGATGTATTAGAATGTTGCAGCTGAAAGTGACAGCTGACATCTTAAGGACATTTTCTCACAAGTCAAGGAATTCCGACAGCAGTCAGTTCTAGACTGGTTAATTCAGCCACTCAGGTCACTCCCCTCTTTGTTCTGTGCTCCTCAGCAGGCTGGCTTGGTTCTTAGGCTTGTCCTCTTGTTGTTGCAATTGGCTTGGAGTCCCAGGTATCACACTATACAAGCTGACTAACAGGGATAGACACTTTTGTGTCTCACTCTCTTTTCCCCAGTGAGGGGCACTGTCTCAGAAGCCCCCCCCCCGGCCCTTTCTTCTTAAAGGCCAGAGCTGTATCCCAGGCCCAAGCCCAGGCTCCAACCTTGCAGGATGGAATACCTTCACAGACTAAGACTAATCAGGTTTATGCTCTGTAGCTGGGAAGAGGCCCCACCTTAAACACTAACGACACAGAGTGAGAAGACAGACAAAAAATCCGGATTCTATTGCTAAAAAAAATGAGGATTCAACAGGTAGTGTCTGCCTTACTCTCTGGTAGGGCTTACAGCCTGCAGTGTAACCAGTAGGGCCATGCCTCCTACTTATTTATCTTTAGCCTGGATTTCTTCTGAGAATCAGAGAGGAGACTCCAAATATCTGCTTAGCTATTCCATTTAGATATATAGGTCTTCTTTTTGAGTAACCTCTGTCCGTCCAGTTATATGCCACTTAGACATCCCAGAAGCTCTTTCTGGGAAAATACCAAATGCCTTTTTAATCTGCCTCCTTCATTTCTAGGACTGTGTCCAGGCCACCGGAACCCTCATCAGAGGTTAGCTGAATGAAGAAAGGTCATGCCAATGGGTCTTGTTTTCTCGTGCATGCTATGAGCAGCTTTCAGTGGCCATTATTTGAGCAGAACTCCTCACTGAAAGATCAGGGGAATACAGGAAGTCCCCGTTTTGCTTGGTAGGGTGCATCTGTAAAAATGACCGTGCAAAAGGATCTCAATGAACAATTTATTATTTTTCTGTGACCTTTAAAACTTTCTACCAAGACATTAGAAAGCTCTCTTCTAGTCACTTATAAATGTATGGGGAAAGGGGAAAAAAAGTAAAACTGATATTTACTTAATGCAGTGTTATTTAAACCATTAGAAACATTGAGAATCAAAGTGTTTTATTTCTTATAAAAAAAGTGATGAAGAGTAGTTTGAACCAAGGCTGCCTTCTTCTCATCACATCACTTATAATACCCAGTGGATATCCTCTCTCTGCCTCGGTGAATTGTCATGCTTCTTTCTAAGTTTGGATTATCTTCCAACATTTTTGTTTTGTTTTTTTTCTTTTGCGCCTTCAAGGTTGTGAAATAGCTCTGAGAGTTCCTTTCATGTGAAGTTTTTGAAATTGCCAATTTCTCTGGGATCTTTTCCTCATTTATGTGGATAAGTCACCTTCCCTCAGTTCTTCTGACTGGCTGGCTGGAGTCTCCCAGCCGCGGCACTCAGCATTCCAGGGTCAACTATTGCTGCTCTGTTTACATTCAGTTAGAATTTTGTTTCTTCTTTTTTTTTTTTTAAAGATATTTATTTGTTTGTTTGAGAGAGAGAGTGCAAACGGGGAGAGGGAGAGGGGGAGGGAGAGGGAGAGACTCTAAAGCAGACTCCAGGTGAGCATGATGCCCCACACAGAGCTCAATCTCAGGACCCTGAGATCATAATCTGCATGGAAATCAAGAGTCAGATGCTCACCCGAATGAGCCACCCAGGCATCCCAGAATTTAGCTTCTGATCTGAATTTTATTTTCAATTTTGTTTCCTTTCCTTCTTCTTTGTTGACCATCCCCCTCTTCTGATTACCCAGTTCTGTAAAATGCCCCATGAGTTTATCACCAAGAGAGACCAGGAGGCAACACAATTCCCAGGTTTTCTGGCTGTGTGCAAACTGAAGCCTGCGCCTGGGGACCAGTTACCGCCAGACTTTGAAAGACGTGACTTGATTGGTCACTGACCATGGGGCGTATCTGTTATTCTCCAGGTGATTTGTGGACTAGAAGAGCTGGCGGCAAACATTATTCAGTGACTCCTAATTACTATACTGTGGTAACTGGAGATTGATCTGTGCCGTTGGGAAATTGATGCTTATTGAACTAAACCCCAGTGGCTGAAATCTGCATGCCATGAAGGATGAAGGCTGCTTATCTTGTAATTCAGGCCAGAGCCGCTCAGTGGCCACTTGCTGTATTTCCTTCAGCTCTGTACTTCCCAGACACCCCAGGCCAGCCCCTTACCTCCAGGTGGCTGCGAAGTAGACTGAGCACGGTTTCCTCAAATGCCCATCCCTGGATCGTATACCTGGTCTCTGGCTTTAGGAAAGGATGTACTGTTAGCCTGGAGTTTGTGCAGCAGGCATGGATGGAAACAGCTGTTAATTAGGGAGGTGACACATAGTGTAGCACTGCTGAGAAGCAGGAATGCCATTAGCAAGTTTAATAAGCTGAATAACTGCCCATGTGTCAATCAAAGATCGTAAAGGGAACAAATATGTAGAAGGTTCTCCTCTCTCTTCGTTTCTGGTCTTTTAGAAAAATGAAAACTCACTCTCTTTTAGTGCTTTGGCCTTTGGAACCTAATGTAATCAATCTAATAAACAGAATGCTAAGAGAAGGCCTGGAAGACTCTGGCACTGCCTTTGCTGTGTCACCTTACACAGAAATCCGAACCTTTGTTTACCTGCACTGGGTATGCCCCTTACTTTCAAATCCTCTCCTTGCCACAGGCATGGAGCAGGCCCCTTTGATACTGTCAGAGGTGAGTTCCACCCTAACCTCAAAGTGGTTGAAACAGTGAGAAAACTTTTGTATTTGCTGACTTGGAGCTCGTTGAGATGCCACCTTTTTCTTTTAGGAAAAAGAGAGTAGATACATCTTGGTGTGTGTGTTTGTGTGTGTGTTTGTGTGTGTGCGCACGCACACATGTGTGTCTATTTAATTACATGCTTTCTTTTGTGTAATGAAGAGAAATGTTAGGTTATGTTAGACTTTGCCATCAGAGCTGAGTTGTAACCTAGCCCTGACCACTGACTGTACTTGAGACATTCAGTGTCATCTCACTGAGAAGGAATTCAAGATCAGCTGTCAATGATCACAAGCTGATGTGTGTACAACAGCTCACACAATCACTGGGACATCGAATGTGTTCCAAATGCTATTTTCATAACCTCTCTATTCTTTCTACTTTAGCTTCTAGTGTGCAGAGAGAAAATTATTATGCAGTTGTAATGAATAATCAATCCTAAGTGGTCGGTAGTTAGATTTCTGCTCTAAATATTTAACTACTTTCCATTCTATTATGTGGTTTTGTTCTTGTTTCTTTTCCGATGTGCTTAAATATTAGAAACCTGCTGAGATCATTTGTAGATATACATGGGGAGACAAAAAGAATGAATGAATAAATAGTCATATTTCCATTGGAGTCCCAGTGATGTTAGAAATCATTCTTCCCTCCTTTCCTCTGGGCTGGTAACCTGTTGTGATATAGAGCCACATTCTTCAGCTTGTGGAAAGATTCACCTCTGAAATAATTCAGTTTTTTTCTTTAGATCTTTCGTCCCTGCTACATAGTTGGCACACTGTCAAACATTTTGACCATGGCATTTTACTTGCCAACCCCTTGTAGACAACCTAGGACAAGTGCTGGCATATTTTGGAATGGCAAAAAGAATGTTTTATATTTATCAAAACCCATCTCATTTCTTCTTCCCAGGCATACAAGAAGACGGCCTTTCCTTTGCAGTTAGTTAGGCTGAAGTCATGACTAGGTTCAGGCAAATAGAATGTGGGCAGAGGTGATGGCCTGGCGATAAAACCTTCCAGGAAATTGATGACATTATGTTACCCTCTCTAGTGACTTCTAGGAGCCATATTTTTTAAATGGAGAATGATAATAGGAAAGGGTACTGGTCACCATTTGGAGGAAAAGCACCTTAGAGAACCACCTGGACCTGCGTCAGATCACAATGTGAACATGTCATCAGTCTGTTGGGTTAAGCTTCTGAGATATCAGGACTTCTTTGTTACCAAGGTATAGCCCACTCCATGCTGACTGAAATGCTTCCCTATCTGATTCCTGGGACTCTTCTATAGATAGAATGATATTATCCTCATACTAGTGCTTCGTAAAGTGTATACGAAAGCAAGATGTAAATGCAGCACGCTATTTGTGGAAAGTGCATAGGTTTGGAGGCGAGAGCTCTTGCAAGAACGTCATATGCTTGCATCTCTCCTGTCTGTAGCCTTGTCATCTGCAAAGTAACAGTCCTCATCCGCGTCATGACTACTTCTCAGGGTTGTTATAAGATGCAAATGAAATCACGGATGTGTAAGAACTCGGTAAACTGTAAAGTCCTGTCAAGTAGAAGGCACCATAATTATTTCTCTGGAGCTTTGAGCCTCTCTCAGGAGTACACTTTCACATGTTTTCTAGAATGTCAGCAGAGATTTTTGTTCACAAGAGCGTGAGCCCAAATGTGCCTCCTAAATGTAATCTGAAACCCTTGGCTGGCAGCGGTTTCTGCCTCAAATATCTACTTGAAGCTGAAAATAGAAGTGGCTAGGATTTTAAGCATAGAACGCCTGGAGGGGAGATAAAAGAACCTTGCACAGATTTTTAATCTCTCCTGAAGATGAAGGTAGAGATGTAGGGAAGAAGGTATGTGGTTGAAGTCTGGTATAGGAGGGGGACAGAGATCAAGTTCCCTCTGGGCAGGACAGCTCATGGACCCCTGCAAGGCCAGGGCATGGTCATGGCTATGCTCAGCCTCCTACAGGGCAGTTTTGATGAAACATGCGGAGACAAAGCACGTTGGTTCACAGATGGAAACTTTGGGGCCAAGGTCAACCAACAGGCCCCCGAATGCAACTTTCCCATGTTGGGGCTCTGCTCCAAGGGCAGCCAGGCTCCCTGAACCTCAGTGTTCAGCTTCCTAGCTCTTGCCACAGGCCAGGCACTCTGAGAGGTGCTTCACAAATATTAGCTCATTTATTATTCATGAGCAGCCCTAGGAAATAGATACTATTATTATCCTCACTTGAGAAATGGGGAAACTGAGGCTGGAACTATTACATTCTAGGACACAGAAACCGTAAGTGGCTGAGCCAGGATTCAAACCCAGGCAGCCTGCTCTAAACAATACACACACTATGCTGTGTCACCCAGAAATGGACTAGAACATGCTTGTGTACCTTGGAGGCCCAATGGCCTTCAGTACCCTGGAATTCTCAGACTTAAATTCATCAGATTAGTGTCCATTAAAAACAAAATTAAACAAGAAAGTCGCTTCCTGACTGGTTGAGTTTGCACAGATACGTGGTTGTGGCTCACAGAAGTAAGATGCAAATCCCCTGCTTGCTACTGGAGTTAGCAATTCCTTGCTACTGGAAGCACAGCATGGCTCATTGAGGTTCCCAAGTGATTGGACAGCTTCACTGCAGAGCCCCCAATGCCCACCGCATGGAAAGCCAGACCCGAGTGAGCTCATTACCTATCACTTGGTTGTTGGCTAAAAGAAATAAATAAAACGAAAACCCTCCAGGGTTATGCTTTCAGTCTAGGATACGCAGATTCATTAGTATATCTTCATAAAAATGTGTGTCTGCCGCACGTGTTTATTGCTCATCACAATGCTTATATGCACTCATTAATTACCAGTTGCCTTTAGGCATTTACTTGAAGACAGTCAAGTACTATGTAATCAAGTAGAGCTAACAAATTACTTTTGTGGAGAACCTGGAAAAAGGAAAATGTGAGATTAGCAATTAGTATGTGTCTCCTACTTTCCTTGCTGGCTGGTTGCTTACTTTATAGTGTATCAAGCATCACACAACTGGGTCTCAGGGAGTCCTTCTCTAGACTTGGTGTTTCCATCTCCCCAGTGAGTATTTTTCTACCGTCTTTCCTTCCTACTATGAAGTGTTGTTCAAAGTATTGTCCAAACTATCTGCATCTAGTTTATTAAAATTGGAGAGTCTCCAGCTCCCTCACTGACCACTGAATCAGAATTTGCACAAGTGAGGTCGGGGGGGGGGTGCTGATTGTGTAAACTCGTTTATACCCATTAACTCAAAGTTACTTTCATTCTCAGAATTGTTTCTGCTTTGATAATAAGCTATATGGACACTCTAGGCCTGAAGCTCTGCATTTTAACATGTGCTCCAGGGGATTTTTATGCTTATTAAAGGTTAACAATCACCATTGTACATGTGGTAGAGGGATTGGATTGGATTGCATAAAACTGTTAGTGAACTTGATGGGAAAAAGACCACTCAAACGTCATTTATAAAAATCATATTCTTACACACATCATTTGTCTAAGACAGAATAAAGATTTTACTGGGAGATAAGCACACAAAATATACCATATAAAATACTAATTATGAGACTAACTTCTCTGACTGTCCTCAAACAAGTCAGGAAATTTGGCACACCCAAGTCAAGGAACACAGTCGTGTTCATCCCTACATAGAAATTCTGTGAAGGCAGGCGTAGACTACACACAAACCTATGAGCTCCTTCTGAACTGGCCCCTGAGGAATGGTCACCACGGGAAGACATCCTTATATTGTCCCGATGGCTGAGACGCTTTGAGAGCAGAAGTCACAAATGGCAGTCCCTGGCCCAGAGCCACCCACAGCTGTGTTCTGTTCTGTGTACAGTGATTTACTCATTTTGTGTCATTTTCAAACACTTAAATATCAGGAGATGTCATATTTAAAGAATTATTTCTAACTTTTTGTGAACTATCAGAGGAATTGGCAAATATGGATTTTGCTCCCATATGGCAGGAGTTGACTAGCTGAGTGGCAGTCCCGCTCTTTAGACAGAGCTGAGGTTTTCCTTCTAGAGCCCCCAGCTAGCCTGCTTTCTTTATTTCTATTGCCTGCCAAGCCCTAGGGCTGGGGTGTCGCTCCCCTGCTCTGTGACCATGTGGTTCTCATTCTTGGCTGCATATTAGACTTATCTTGGGGGCTTAAAAAAAGAAAGGAGAAGGAAGGAGAGAGAAGGGGAAAAGAAGGAGGAGAAGAAGAAGGAGAAGAAAGCAAAGCAAAGCAAAAAAAAAAAAAAAAAGAAGAAGAATGANAAAAGAAAAAAAAAAAAAAAAAAAAAAAGAAGAAGAATGAACTTACCACAGATGATTACTACAGGACCTCAGGGGTGGGGCTCAGGCATTTGCATTTTTTAAGCTCTCCAGGTGATTCTATGCCAACAGAGGGTTGAGAAACACTGGTTCACCCTGAGAACTTTCCAGAAGCTGCCTCAAGAAAGGATCCCAGCACGTTCTCAGGTACTTGAGGGCTCCTCTGTGACTACTTTGTTTATTGTACCTGGTAATTTGACCTTGAGGTGTTACCCTCAGAAATTTTTTTTTAAGTCAGAAGCAGGGCTGGTGGGGGGACGGGCAGGGTTGTGCCAAGGTTTGCATTTTTCTCAGTGGTTTTGGTGCAAGTGGTCCAGAGCCCGAGTGGGATAATTGCTCAGAGCTCTCCTTCCCCTCCCCCTGACAGTTTGGAACTCAAGGTAAGCTCAAGAAAATCAGCCATCTCGTGTCATAAACAAGGAGAGCCAGGCTAATTATGAGGTGAATGTTGCCTGAGAAAGCTGACTAGGCATTATTTCTGAAAATCTGTGTGGTATTTTAAAAGAATTCTGCTTATGGCTTCTACCCTGTTCTTTCAACCTGACTGCAGTGAATAGCTGATCTCTCAGGGATGAGCTGTTGACATCTCAGTTTGAAATGTAAGTGCCAGGAACACTTCTTGAACAGAGCTAATTCTCCCTTTTTCTGCCTACTTGGTGCCATTTGGACATTCAGAAGAGCTGCTCCCCTATGATAAAATGGTGCAAATGGAAACTCATCAGAGGAAAGGCCACTTGTGTTTTTCGTGACTCTGATTCAACTCACTCCACCTCACCATTGTGGAAGTGGCCGAAAGGCCTGATGAAGAGTCTTCATTTCATAGTTTCTTTCAAGGTCTAAAAAAGAAAGAAAAATAGGAAAATATAGGAGAAATTCTTTGTGATATTGGGGTAGCTAAGGTTGTCTTAGATAAACCACCAGAAGAGTAATTTATAAAAGAAAATAAATGATCATTTGGACTTTGTCACAATTAGGAACTTCTGCTCTTTGACACATTACTGTTGACTTGCATATACTATTTGCAAATCCTATATTTGATTAAGTACTTATATATGGCATGTATAAAGAATTCTAGAATATTCCAATTTCAGGAAGAAACACACTCATTTTAAAAATAGGCAAAAAAAGGGGCACCTGGCTGGCTCAGGCAGTAGAGCATATGGCTCTTGATCTTGGGGTTGTGAGTTCAAGCCCCACGTTGGATGGAGAGATTACTTAAAAATAAAATCTTCGAAGGGCGCCTGGGTGGCGCAGTCATTAAGCATCTGCCTTCGGCTCAGGGCGTGATCCTGGCGTTCTGGGATTGAGCCCCACATCAGGCTCCTCCGCTAGGAGCCTGCTTCTCCCTCTCCCACTCCCTCTGCTTGTGTTCCCTCTCTCGCTGGCTGTCTCTCTGTCAAATAAATAAATAAAATCTTTAAAAAAAAATAAAATAAAATCTTCAAAAAAATAAGCAAAAAATTTGAATAGACACTTCACCTTAGAGGATAACAGGCTGGAAAATACGCATGTAAAAAGAATCTCAGTATCTGTAGTCATTAGGGAAATGCAAATTGCAACTAGTTTGTAGTAGCACTGCATGTTTATTAGATTGTCCAAAATTGAAAACACTGAGCACATCAGATGTCAGTGAGGATGTGGAGGAACAGAAACTCTCATACACCGCTGATGGGAATTAAAATGGTACAACCACTTTGGCAAACAGCATTGCAATTTTTCAAAAGATTAACCCTGTACCACAGAATCCAACCATTATGCTTCTGGATATTTAATCCAAGAGTAATGAAAGTATATGTCCATTTAAAGACTTGTACCTGAATGCTCATAGCAACTTTATTTGTAGTAGCCTCAAACTGGAAACAATCCAAATATCTATCAGCATGCTAACAGGTAAACAAATTGTGTCATATACATGCAAGTAACTAATATGAATGAACTATGGATACATGCTCAGTATGGATGAATTTCAAGATAATTATGCTAAGTGAGAGAATCAAGACAAAAAAAGTACGTACTGGATGATTACATTTCTATAAAATCCTAAAAATGCAAGCTATGACAGAAAGTTGTTCAGTGGTTGCCAGGGAGAGGGTGGAAGGGGTAAAGAATGAGAGGAAGGGAGGATGAAGAGATAGGAGTAAACTTTTGAGTGAATATTTTCATTATTTTAATTGTATACATGGCTTCCTGGGTGTATACATACATCAAATCTTATCAAATTTTAAACTTTCCATACACGCAGCTTATTGTTTACAATCCTTCCTAAATAAAACTGTTTGAAAAGGAAAGGAATAATGAACAACAAAAATTAGTTCTGTGATTTTTTTGTTGTTGTTTCTGTTAAGATTTTTTTCTGTTACAAGTGATAGAAAATTGAATGCAAACTGGCTTAGGTGAATCTGAGTCCTCTAGAAGATGTTTGCCTCATTAGGAGGAATAAAAGTGAAATTAAGGAAGCTAGAACTTAGAATATTTTATATTTAACTCTTCCTCTCCATCTGGCTCAATCAGAAATAAATGGGCTCACTTGCACATTTACTTTCTAAAAAGTATTTTTCTACTCAAAGCTCACAGGCAGAAAGAGAGCACAAGATCTTGGCTGGGTATCAGATGCTATTTCCTCCAGCAGAAGGGCAGGATTGTAAAGCTTGAAAGAATGTCTTTTCTTGCTCTCATTAAGGTCTTTGGATAAGCTTTTTCTTTGCTGGCTCTTTTGCAAAGGGAAAGGTGTAGGTCAATTACTTAGAAGGCAGGCCACACTAAAGGGATGGAAGTTATAAGGAAGCTAGAGGCTCTGTGAGGACAAAAATGTGTCCATGGCTCTGGTACCAGATTGTGCTGGAAAGATGCCATGCCCTTTACATCCATCAATGTCCCATTTGAAAAGAACCTTCAATTTTAGTCATTAAAAATAAAGGACTGTGTGACGGTAATGTGAATGTCCAGACGGTCCACAATGTGGGTGAGCAAGGGGAGGGTGACTATTTAAGGACATGAGGTTTCAACTGTGTTGGTCCATGCGAAACTGATGATATGAGGTCCATTCCATTGGTAGGAAAGGCGAAACACATAGAGAACTCACAACTTTTTTTCAAATAAAAGTTAAACTTTTGTTTATACCTTTCCTCCTGCCCAGAATAGTTAACATAATTTTGATCATTATCTCCATTGTGTACCAGAAGGGATACTGACAGCTCCACCTATTATCGCTCTAGAGAAGTTAATCCATCACAGCTTCTAGAAAGGTTAGCCCTCCAAACTGCATGACTTTGCACCCCTGGCAAGTGATTGGATCAAAGCCCACATCTGACCTAAACCCAGCCAATGGCTTTAACCAGTCAGATCCCCAGTGGGGAATCTGAATTTAAGACTCAAGGGCCCGCCTGACTCTAGTCAGATGGTGGTAGGTACCGAAGATGAAGGGTCACAATATGTTGAGGTGTTGAGGAAGCTGAGGTATGGAGACCAAGTGGCTCCTGGAGGACATTGAGTATAGTATCTATTTCTGACTTTTGTAGTTCCTACTATCCTGAAAACTCAGTGACCCTTCATTGCCCTTTCTTGGATGTCTATGTTCTCTCTTATCATGTCCTTAAGGTAAACCCCTCATTGAGTTGGTGGGAGTGGGCTCCTGTCATAATCTAAAGAGCCCTGATTACCATTGAACAATATTATAGGGCTACAAGTGCCTTAGAGTATACAAAAGCACTTTTGTAAGCATTTAATTTATTCTGCACTACCAGTGAGATAGGAATTCTTATTTTTATTTTGCAGAAAGGGCCCTGGGAAAAAATACATTTCAGGGAGGGGAAATAAATTGTCCAAGGTTACACAGTTGATCAGTGGTGGATTTGGAATTCAATCCTCAGTGCTTTGAAAGGATACTGCCATTTCCAGGATAGCTAATCATTTGCCCTTGGTTTTAGTTACCATATAGGTTTGGCTACAAGTTATAAAGGTTAAAAAAAAAAGTGGCTTAAACAATATTTCTCCATGACTAATAGTTCCTGAGCAGGTAGTTCAGTGCTGGTATGAGGATTCTGCTTCCTGTGGTCTCCAGAGACCCATGCTCCTCTGTGCTGTTGTTTGGATACCCCCAGGGTATTGACCTTTCCACCTGGTCTGAGATGGCTTACCTCCATGCCCATGTTCCAGCAAGCAGGATCAAAAAAGTAGATGCAAGGAAGGGGCCTACCTCCTCCCTTTAAGGATGCCCATCACATTCCACTGACCANAGATGGCTTACCTCCATGCCCATGTTCCAGCAAGCAGGATCAAAAAAGTAGATGCAAGGAAGGGGCCTACCTTCTCCCTTTAAGGATGCCCTGTAAGTTACACATATGACTTCCCATCACATTCCACTGACCGTGATGTAACTACCTAATACCTCTAACAGCAAGGGAGGCTGGAAAATATCATCTTTATTCCCAGTAGCTACACCCTCAGCTGATAATTGGGGTGCTATTGCTGTGGAGGAGACTCAGGAGCTAATGGAGCTGGGGTGACAACTAGAAGTCTCTGCCTATGTACCTGTTTTTTCAAAATCCAGGTTGTCTCCTCTCTCCATTTGAAGAAGGTCATGATTATGCAAATTCACACTACGATACAAATGACTGGTGATTGACGCTGCTTGAGAGCAGATCCTGTAGACAGAGGATACAAGAGAACAAAAAGGAGGAGCAGAACACTGAGCACTGGGGGAGATAATTGGGGGAACTCCCATGGGGAACTTCATTCAGAAAAGGAAGCTGGCGGAAGAAAAGACAAGGTGTGCCAGTGTCACAGTTTTGCAAATGTCAGTTCCATTCCTTAGGTTCTTTCTGTTCTGTGATTTCAAGGATCAATGTGGGTACAATAGTAATATGTCAATTAAATCAGTCTCTATCTTTTCCACTAGGAGTGAATAAAATTTCCCCCCCAGATGCTGGGCACTCTAGACTGGTGAGTCAAAATGCAGGCTAGCTTAGCCCCCATGTATTTCATTTCCTGTTGTTTGTCTTTCTTCCACAATGAGTGAAACCCAAAGAACTCCAGACTCCTCACTGCGGCAATATCAACAGTGTTGGTGTTAGAGGTTTCAACCCTAAAGGTAGGGACAGCGTTGCTCAGTTTCAGCCCCTGACTGTCACTTCCTCTCTGGGTCAGGCTGAAGCCACCATATCCTCCAAATTCCATGCTAGGAGATTCCTCCTGGATTGAAGATGTTTGATGATGTCACTCGTCACCTTGACAATTGGTAGAGCCTCAGACACCATGCAGGCGAGCCCATCTTCATGGCCCGACAACTCAGACTGAGAGAGGGGAATTTCACAATCATTTCTGGAAGAGCTGAGACTAGAATTCTCATTGCTTCTCTCCCAGGCTTATGCTTTCTGCCATAACAGCAGCTTTTGTCTTTCCAGTCTTGCCTTTATTAGGAGTGCTCTTTCTAAAATTTATAGGAGTAACCCAGAAGAACCAGCAAGGGTCTACACCATCCCACTATTAGACCTTCTCCACTATAAAAGGAGGGCTCGGAGAGATCCAGCCCACCCTCCCAGCACCACTTGGTGGCTGTGGAGAAGGGCTGATATGTGGGTTTCCTGTGTCGGAAAGCGGGCCCCAGGAAGGCTCTGATCCCAGCGGCCAAGGCATTAGGAAAATCTGTGGCCACTGTAGCTCTTCCTTGCCCTTGAGACTGTCAAAAGTTGGCTTTCTCACGTACTTCGTGAGCTGGTATAAATTCCCCGAGTCAGAAACCCGGGAGTGGATTTGGACTAATTGATTAGCTTGGGGAAGCCCCTGTGTTGATTTTTACATCCTCCGGAAATAAATACCATAGAATTTGACATGATTAATGTGGATGCAAATGCCAAAGAAAGTAATAAAGATTTGACACTTATTAAAAAGTGTTGCCAGAAAAGTATGAATGATTATTTTAATATAAGTGCCGTGTGGTGCATATCCCCCTGCTTTTCTTTAATTTCCCCACAGATAGGCTGCTGTGAGTGCCATACCCTTGTGAAGCAAATGAGAAATTATATTTGGAATTAAATTTTGAAAAGAAATTGCAATTGTTTTAATTATAAGTCACCCAGTGTGGGTCCTGAGCTAGACAGGCTCTCAGGCACTGTCGGATTAGGGTGCCAGCAATCTCATGGGACTGCCATCCAAAGCATGGAACTGGGCTTTGCAGCAGGTTTTTGTGCCTGTGCTTGGCTCCCAAGGGGAAGAGCGTATTCGTGATTAATTACTATTAAATGCAAAAGCAGGTTGAGAGCCTTTTTTCATTGTAGCATTCACAGACCTGCTAGCTATGTAAATCCCATTAAACTTAATGGGGCTCTTCTGATTAAAGCTCCAGCTCAAATCCAGAAGATGCTCTCCAGTGCCTATATTGAGGGAGTCCCTGAGGTCTGCTGGGTAAATAATCTATATATTCAATAGCCCTTAAGTTATCATTAGAACTCAAAAAGGCTCCTCCAGCATAAGTACTAAGTCCCCACTAGGTACTAGGAATTCCAAAGTAATTGGTTAACCCTTTGCACTTCAGCGTAGTTGAAATAAAAGTCAAAGGTTGGAACCTTTGCAAACCAATGGCTTGCAAGTCCCCAAAGCCAGAAAATAAGGAGCATATTCTTTGTCCAGAGAAAATGCCACCCCCCCACAAAGGGGGAGTTTAGAATGACAGAAGGTAGCCATTGGTTATTTCTGGCTATGCTTCCTTTACCATTAAACCCCCAGATCTTATCTTCTGTCTGNAGTACTAAGTCCCCACTAGGTACTAGGAATTCCAAAGTAATTGGTTAACCCTTTGCACTTCAGCGTAGTTGAAATAAAAGTCAAAGGTTGGAACCTTTGCAAACCAATGGCTTGCAAGTCCCCAAAGCCAGAAAATAAGGAGCATATTCTTTGTCCAGAGAAAATGCCCCCCCCCCCCCCCACAAAGGGGGAGTTTAGAATGACAGAAGGTAGCCATTGGTTATTTCTGGCTATTCTTCCTTTACCATTAAACCCCCAGATCTTATCTTCTGTCTCTGCCTCATCCTGTGGCCTTAGTGAGGCTGACCTCTGGCAACTGGTCCACAAGGATTCCCTTGTGTTCTGGCTTCTAGCTGAGTATAGACAGTAGGAGGCACTGGCCCTAGATTGTGGGGTAAGAAAGGAGAGTGAGAGGTGTAGGGTTGCCAGGTTTTGCAAATTGAAATACAGAATCCCAGCATCTCTCCATTTCACCCCCAACACGCAGGCCCTCATAGCTACCATTCTACTCTCTCTCTTTCTGTGAATTTGACTCTCTTATTTTATTTATTTTTTATTGCAAATTTTTATTTAAATTATAGTTAGTTAATATATCATGAAATATTGGTTTCAGGAGCAGAATTTAGTGATTCATCACTTACGTGTAACACCCAGTGCACATCACAAGTGCCCCATCACCCTGTGTTAGCCCATCCCCCACCACCTTCCCTCCAGCAACCCTCAGTTTGTTCTTTATAGTTAAGAGTCTCTTATGGTTTGCTTCCCTCTTTTTTTCTCCCTTCCCTTGTGGTCATCTGTTTTGTTTCTTAAATTCCACATATGAGTGAAATCAGATGGTATTTGTCTTTCCCTGACTGATTTGTTTTGCTTAGCATAATACACTCTAGCTCCATCCACATTGCTGCAAATGGCAAGATTTCATCTTTTTGATGCCTGGGTAGTATTCCATCGTGCACGCGCGCACACACACACACGTGTGTGTGTGTGTGTGTGTGTGTGTGTGTATACCACTTCTTTTTTGTTCATTCATCAGTCGATGGACATTTGGGCTCCTTCCATAATTTGACTATTGTTGATAATGCTGCTATAAACATCAGGGTGCAAGTGCCTCTTCAAATCAGTATTTTTTTATTCTTTGGGTAAATTCCCAGTAGTGTAATTGCTGAGTCATGGACAGTTCTATTTTTAACTATTTGAGGAACCTCCATACTGTTTTCCAGGGAGCTGCACCAGCTTACATTCCCACCAACAGTGTAAAAGCGTTCCCCTTTCTCTGCATCTTTGCCGACATCTGTTGTTTCCTGTGTTGTTAATTTTAGCCATTCTGACAGGTGAGGGGCAGTATCTAATTGTGGTTTTGATTTGTATTTCCCTGATGATGAGTGACAGAATAAGTTTTTTACTGATGACCACTCGTGCTTCCCACCTTGGGGCAGGGTCATTGAAAGCCCTCAGTGAATGGCTTCTTTTCCAAGCTTAGGGATGCCTTAAAAAAATTATTGTTTGCTTATTTGGTTTTTAGATTCCACATACAGTGAGAACATGTAGTATTTGTCTTTCTCTGTCTGGCTTATGGCACATAGCATAATTGCCTCCAGTTCCATCCATGTTGTAGCAAATGGCAGGATTTCCTTCTTTCTCATGGTTGAATAACATTCCATTGTACATGTATACCACTGTAGGTACCATATCTTCTTTATCTTTTCATTTATTAGCAGACACTTGGTTTGTTTCCGCATCTTAAGTATTGTGGCTAATGCTGCAATAAACACAGGTGTGCATATCTCTTTGGGAGCTCTCTCTTTAAGAAATTGATTTTCTTTCCTTTGGGTATATACCCAGAAGTAGGATTATTGGATCATATTACATAAATAAGTTCTGAGGATATTAGGTACATCATGGTGACTATAGTTCATGGTAATGTATTACATACTTGAAATTTGCTAAGAGAGTATATCTTAGGCATTCTCATCACACGTCCGAAAGGAAACTGTGTGATGTGATTGATGTGTTGATCAATCTGACTGTGGTAATCTTTTCTATCCCTCTCTCTCTCTATATATATATATATAGATAGATATATAAATATCTCTCTATATAAATTTATATATATATGCACACACACATATATGTATATGAATGCTGTATGCTTCAAATATATGTACTTTTATTTGTCAATTCTGTCTCAATAAAGCTGGTGGCAGAGGGGAATACAGGATCCTAGTAAAATTTAAGTTGTAGGTAGCCATGAAAGATTTTGAAGTATTTGGGACATACTTATACTACAGAAATGTTATTTATCTGCAACTTATATTGAACTGTGATTCCTATATTTTATGTCGCAGTCCTAGCCAGGCCGGAATGTTTATCCCTATTCCTGCTGAAGCCTGGCTGAGGTTTTATAATGACCATGTTTCTCTGACAACAGCTCTTGTTGAGACACTTCTTCTATGGCTCCAGTTTTCACTGGGCTGGAAACCCTATCCCCTCCCCTTCAAGCCTCCCAGTATTTTCGGTATCTGGGAGCCTCACCCTCCCTTGCTGGAGACAATCCCTTTAGAAAGTTCAGTTCAATAAAATGCTTAGGAATAGGCCATCTGCTTCCTGCCTGATACAAGGACCACCCCTGTTATAGGCCTTTGCCAGGCCCCTCTGGGTCAGGACAGGGCACTCCTAGTTTGGAGCCTCACACTGTGTCATTCTCCATGGCGGCAGGCCAAGTGAGTGGGTCCAGTGGTCAGTCACCAGCACATCCGTATCTACTGTGAAGATTGGAATTCGAATAGAATATGGATGGAAATGATGGACGAAAGGGTTTTCTAGGCTACATCTCAGACTGGGTTCCCGAAACATAAGACATGTTGGTGTCCGGATGTGTCTGTGTAGATGTGTACCCCCATGCACATACACACATGCATGCATACATATGTAATACCTATTCTAAAAAATAAATCTATTCTTCCTCTGTGATAATCTGCCAAATGTGCTATGAAGGAGCAGTGAAGGACAGCAAGGAAGCTGACTGAAATCCCCTGAGGTAGGAGGGGCTGAGTTTCTGTTAGCTCGTGATGCTCAGGCCAATTTCAAAAACCACTGAGGTGATGTATGTCAGCTTTTGGGTGATCAGTAGTCTTTGCATGTCTCTTGATTTATCATTTCAGCATGTATTTATAAGATGCGGTTCTTCGTGTTTTTAATAAAATACAAAGCATTTGATTTCTTCAATTTTTCATTTTTTGTTTAATCATAAAATTTTAAATTTGCACATAAATCAAAGATAATTTCCATTAATTCTGTCCAGCAATTCATTTGCATGATCATTTTTTGATGTCTACTTTGATCTAAGCATGAATTATATCTCGTGAGGCCCATTGGTATCCCATCAACAATGCATTATAACATAAAGTGTGTCCTTGAGGAAATAGATCAGGAAAATGCTGATGGAGAGCATTCTCAATGCTTTAGGTGCCTGGATGATCTTGGAGCCACAAGCTATGGTCAAGGATCCTCATCCCCATTGTGGGTCCCCACTTCCTCCTTCTGAGGCTGTCAGGATTGCATCAGGGGATGGAGACACCTCGTTTTCTGCCCTTCTCCGCTGTACCACCCCCCCCTCCAAAGGCTTTCTCTTCAACCCCCCACTCTCAGCTTTCTTACTTCTTTATTCCCTTCCAGGGACATCTCTGTCATCTTTACCTATGATTAGTCCCTTTGGGTATAGGCACCCAGTAATTTTGAGTCTTCGAAGAAATTAGGAGCTACGCCTCCTTAAAAATTAATAACCACGGTTTGGGAGATCCTGATTTTGGAGTAGGAGTTCTTGACTCAGAAGGAGTCTAGAGACCGGGATAGCACCTTCCTAATTACTTTTTCCCAACTGTTGATTTCAGGCAAATATCACCATCCTGATGCTCAGTCTCCTTATGTGAAATGGACATAATAATACCTACCTGGCTAACTCACAGAACTCTGGCTGGGGCCCAAGGAACTGATAGACTTAAAGGTCCATTGAAGTATTAAAAGGCTGATGTAAGTCCACTCTAAGGTTATAGCAGATATATCACCTTGACTAAAATGAGCATGCAATTCAGGAAAACAGCCAATTTTTTCTTTTTTTTTTTTTTACTTATGGAACAAATCATGGATTGACTGCTGGTTGTTTTGGCCTTGTGTGAGGGAATTAAATTTTCTTTCATTTTAACAAATCTGAATCGAGTACCTGTCATGTGCCAGGCACAGTGGCAGTAAGAATTAAATGAGAACTTAGTTATAAACCCTGCCATCCAAGAGCTCACAACTTAGTCACAACCCACACTAACTAGGACATAATATAGTTAGAACAATCAACGTGTCCGCAAAGCACTCTGGGAGTATGAATGAGGGAACAACACAATCTTCCTGGAAATCAGGGTAATTGTAGGAAGATTTGGTACTGGACTTTTAATTGTTCACTCATTTATTCATTCAACAAATCTCTTTTGAGCCTTGGCCTTGTTTCAGGCTCTGTGCCAAATGCTGGAAATACAGCAATGAGCAGGTCAGATGTTTTCTTGATCTCGGCAGCTTACAGGGTACTGGGATAGTCAAATATTAACCAAGCATCTTACAGTTATTCAGTTATAAACATAACAGGTGCACAGTAGTAGTACAGGATAGTTTTGCAAGAATCCAGTTAGCATGGTGGTCCAGGGATAGAAACTGACCTAGCGCAGTGGTTTAAAGTCTTCCCCTAGGAAGTAAAACCCAGGCTGGCATCTTAAGGATGGGTAGAAGGAAGAGAATGGGATACGCAGAAGAAGGGACAGCATGTATCCAAAGATACTGAAGAATGGCAGAGTAGCTTTTGTTAGAAGAACTAAAAGTTACCTTGCTATACAGGATCTAAAGCCTCACAAACGTGTCCTAATCTTTTTGAATCTGTATTCATCTTATTTTCTGTCTTGTTCTGTCATCTTTTCTCCAGTTGCCAGCTAGGGCATCAATGTCCACCACTTTTTACACATTCTGCACTCCTTTCCTGGGATGCACACAGAGTCCTTTTATTGAACATATATTGAGTCATTTCACAGAAAATTGGGGACAGGCAGGCTTGATTGGAAAAACCAGGAACTCAGGAACAGGAGTTCAGGGACATTTTTTCAAGTTCTCATGAATGTGACTCAGAGTTCATGATTTGATTTCCGTTTCTGGTTTACAGTTCTAAGTAGCTAGACGTGGAGCGGGCTGCCTTGGGTGAGCTACCTGCCCCTGGATCAGTCTCCATGGCAGGAGGTAACAACACATATAGGGCGTGCCCACTGTGGGCCAGGCAGTGCTCTGGGTGCTTGGACATGTATCTCATTTAATCCTCAAAGTAGCTCAAAGGTACGTATTACCAAAATCGCCATTTCACATAGGAGAAATTTAGACAGGGACAGATGAGACACTTGCCAAGGTCACAGCTAGTGAGAAGAGCCTGGTTTTGAACTCAAGGAGTCTGATTACAGATACTGTACTCTTAATCATTGTTCTATACAGGGACTGTTCCATGATAGACAGGGCCATGTTGCCTTTCCTTGTATATTCAAGCAGTTTCCAGAAAAGGAGGAATTGTTATGAGCCAGGAAGACACCTCCAGGCTTGTTGACCATATATCCCAATTCAGGTTTAAAATTCCTTTCTTCTTAAGACCAAGTCTTCCCCAGCCATCAAGACCACAGCCGAAAATAAAGTACAAAATTCTAGCTAACTCAGATGCCTACTACTGAGAGCATACACAGAAAGTGTGGCAGGCGTACTTTCCCAATGAGAGGCAGGTCATTCTCTCACCAGCAGATCTGTAAAAGGACAACCAAATCCTTCTTGCTTTCTTCAATTCCATAATGTCCTCCAGCACTTACGTTTAGCTTTCCCCATTTCCAAATGTAGTCCTGTCTCACCAATTCCCTTTACATCTTCCTGCAAGGAACTTTCTTCCTTTTGTCTTTAAATCATAGCGCAGAGAATTCATTACCTCATTAGTTGGGAAGATTTGAGCAGGTCCTTTGGGGATAATAACACTTCTATTTATTTTTCTGTCGGAGAATGACAAGGAAGCAAACGCAATTGCCTGCAATAAAAGAAGTTTTTAAGAGTTTGCTAGAGCTTCCTTAGTTGCAAATGCTCTTTTTTTTCCTTAGGCAATCTTACGCAGAGGAGTTGGTGAATGGATCCCACTGCCTAGCTCAGGAAGTATGTCAACGACTCCTTTTCCTTTGGAAATTCACAGAGCCCTTGAGAGGACCTTCGGAGAGAACAGGAGCCAGGAATGGACAGTGCCTTTAAAGAGTACCTGGTCTTCCTTGTAGACCTGTTCTAGCATCGGAGCTTTGGAAGCAACAAGAGGCATGATCTCAGGGGTGAGGAGAACATAGTGGCCACTCACCACTGTCATAGTAACTCGCCACTGTCAAAACACCTAGAAGGAATTATTAGGGCTTTTACAACATCCGGGAGCTTACATAATTGTGGATGCGGATTAAGTCAGAGAAACATAGTTGTACAGCAAAAAGCAGTCTATAGCTAATGTATAGGATTTGATGAGTTTGGAGTCAGTATACATTAGTAAAACCATCATCTTCATCAGCGTCACAAACATATCCTATAAAACTACAAAAGTTTCCTTGCACTCTATTTTTAAATTTTTGTGTGTGTGATAAGAACACTTAACATAAGTTCTACTCTCGTCGAAAAAACATTTTTTAAAGATTATTTATCTTTGAGAGAGAACGCGGGGGGGGGAGGGCAGAAGGAGAGAGAGGATCTCAAGCAGACTCCCTGCTGAGCTCAGAGCCCAACACGGGGCTCTGTCTCATGACTCTGAGATCATGACCTGAGCCAAAATCAAGAGTCAGTCATGTAACTGACTGAGCCACCCAGGCACCCCTCTGCGAAAAATTTTAAGTATGTAATACAGTATTGTTAACTATTGGCACTAGGAGGTATAGTAGATTTCTAGGACTTACTTGTATAACTGAAACTTTGTATTCTCGATGAATACCTCCTCATTGCCTCCTTCTTCTACCCCATGGCAAGCACCATTCTACTCTCTGCTCCTATGACTTTGACAATTTTAGATTTCTCATGTTAAGTAGTATCATGTAGTATTTGTCTTTCTATCTGGTTTCTTTCATTTAACAATGTCTTCCAGGTTCATCCATGGTGCCCCAAATAGCAGGATTTTCTTCTTTTTAAAGGCTTAATAATATTCCATTTAAATACCACATTTTCTTTATCCATTTATCCATTAATGGACATGTAGATGCTTCCATGTCTTGACTAGTTTGAATAATACTGCAGTGAATGTAGAAAGGCAGATATCTCTTCCAGATCCCGATTTTACTTTCTTTGGCTATCTACCCATAAATGAGATTGCTAGAACATATGTTCTATTATTTTAAAAAACGTTAATTTTTTAATGAACCTCCATCCTGTTTTCCATAGTGGCTACACCAATTTCCCACTAACTGTATACAAGGGTTCCCTTTTCTCCTCACCAGTGAGCATTATCATTTGTTTTTGTTGTTGTTTGCTTTGTATTATCTTTTGATAATAGCCTACCTAACATATATGATGTAATATCCTATTGTGGTTTTGATTTCCATTTCCCTGATGATTAGAATTGTTTTTTCAAATACCTGTGATGTAGTCCCATGTGTCTATTTTTGCTTTTATTTTTATTTTATTTTAGTGTCATTATCAAAGAAATCATTGACAAGGCCAATGTTCAGAAGCTTTTTTTCTGTTTTCTTCTAGAAATTTTGTAGTTTCTGTCTTATCTTTAAGTGTTTAGTCCATTTGAATTTATTTTTGTATATGGCATATGATAAAGGTTAAATTTCATTTTTTTGAATATGGATATCCAGTTTTCTCAACACCATTTATTTAAGAGCCCATTCTTTCCCTATTGGTAATTCTTGGCACCTTTGTCAAAGATCAGTTGACAATATATGTCTAAGTTTACTTCTGGGCCCTCTATTCTGTTCCATTGGTCTAGATGTCTGAGTTAATGTCAGTACCATGCTGTTTTAATTACTGTCGCTTTGTAATAAATACAGAAATCAGGAAGTATAATGCCTCCAGCTTTGTCCTTCTTACTCAAAATTGGTTTGCCTATTCAGGGTCATTTGTGTTTCATATGAATTGTAGGATTGTTTTTTTCTATTTCTTAAAAAAATGCGTTTGGGATTTTTATAGGGATTTCTTTGAACCTGTAGATTGCTTTGGCTAGTATGACATTTTAATAATATTATTCATTCTATCCATAAGCATAGGTTATATTTCCATTTATGTATGTCTTTTAAAATTTCTCTCATCAGTGTTTTATAGTTTTCCATGTACAAATCTTTCACCATCTTGGTTCAGTTTATTACTAAGTATTTTATTCTTTTTGAGGTTATTTTCTTGATTTCCTTTTCAGATAGTTTACTGTTGGTATATAAAAATATAGCTGATTTTCGCATGTTAATTTTGTAGCCTGCGAATTTACTGAATTCATTCTAACAGTTGCGGGGAGTCTTTAAGGATTTCTACATACAAGATCATGTCATCGGCTAAGAAAAACAACTTCACTTCTTTCTGGCTTATATACCTTTTATTTCTTTTTCTCATCTAATTTCTCTGGCTAGGACTTCCAGTACTATGTTGAATAAAAGTGGTGGAAGTGGACCTCCTTCTCTTGTTCCAGATCATAGAGGAAAGGTTTTCAGTTTTTCACCATTGACTACGATGTTAGCTGTCGGCTTTTCATATATGATCTTTTTTTTTATTATCATGTTCAGTAAGCCAACATATAGTACATCATTCGTTTTTGATGTAGTGTTCAACAATTCATTAGTTGCGTATAACACTCAGTGCTTATCACAACACATGCCCTCCTTAATACCCATCATCCAGCTACCCCATCCCCCCACCCACCTCCCTTATGTAACCCTCAGTTTGTTTCCTGGAGTCCAGTCTCTCATGGTTTGTTTCCCTCTCTGATTTCTTCCCATTGTTTTCCCTCCCTGCCCCTGTGACTCTCCATGCTATTCTTTATCCACATATGAGTGAAACTATATGATAATTGCCTTTCTCTGCTTGACTTATTTCACTTAGCATAATCCCCTCCAGTTCCAGCCAATGTTATTTGTGTTGAGGAAATTTCCCATCGAACTTATTTTGTTGAAGGTTTTTATCATAAGTGGGTGCTGAATATTGTCAAATGGTTTTTTCTGCATTTATTGAGATGATCATATACTTTTTATCCTTCATTGTGTTAATGTCGCATTGACTGATTGGTGTATGTGAGTCATTCTTGTATCCAGTTATAAGTCCCATTTGAGATATACGATCCTTTTAACATGCTGTTGAATTTGATTTTATTGAGGCTCTTTGCTTCTATGTTAGTCAAGGATAATGGCCTGTAATTTTCTTTCTTCTAGTGTCTTTTTCTGGCTTTGGTATCAGGATGAGGCTAGCCTCATAAAATGAGTTTGGAAGTATTCCTTCTTCTTTCATATTTTGGCAGAGTTTAAGAATTACTGGTATAATTTCTTCTTTGAATGTTTCAGAGAATTCACCTGTGAAGCTACCTGGTCCTGGGCTTTTCTTTCTTAGGAGGTTTTTGATTACTGATTTTACCTCCTTATTTGTAATTGGTCTGTTCAGGCTTTTTATTTCTTTTGATTCAGTCTTGGTAGGTTGTATGTTTCTAGAAATTTATCCCTTCTAGGTTGTTCAACTCATTGGTGTATAATTTGTTCCTGATATTATCTTATGGCTCCCAACTGCCCTGCTTCATGGTATCAGTTGTAACATTTCCTCTTTCATATATGCTTTTATTTATTTGAGTCTTCTCTCTTTTTTCTTGGTTAGCATAGCTAAGGATTTGTCAATTTTGCTTATCTTTTCAAAAAAACCATCTCAATTTCATCAATTTTTCTATTGTTTTCTGTTCTTAATTTTTTTTTGTTTTTGTTTGTCTCAAGATATTTTTCCCTTTTTGTTTCTTCTTTAACCCAATGGTTATTGAAAAGTGTGTTGTTTAATTTCCATGTGTTTGCAAAATTTTCTGTTTATCTTATGATATTTTTAGTTTTGTTCCATTATGGTCAGAAAAGACACTTGGGAAGATTTTAGTGTTATTAAATTTGTTAAGATTTCTTTTGTGACTTCATGTGTGATTTATCCTGTAGAATGTTCCATGTGTGCTTGAGAAAAATGTGTATTTTGCTTTTGTTAAGTGGTGTTCTGTATATGGCCCAGTATTGTTTAGGTCAGCTATTTCCTTATTGATATTCTCTCTTAGATGCTCTGTTTATTATGAAAATGGGCATCAAAGTTATTCCTAGTCTTCTAGATTATGGTGTCATTCATCAATATTGGTGATACAAAAGGGAGAGCATTTCAATTTGGGGAAGGAAAGCCTTTGTTGTTGTTGCTTGATCAATTTCATTGATTTGTTTTTATTTATACACTTGCCCAAAGTTTGAGGATGGCCTTTTTCAGTGCTATTGTTAAGGAAGTTTTTATTCCCTACAACATGCTTGAAAAAACCACTTGCCATCGTGGAGATGTCTTCTGTTGTTTACAAAGCACTGGAAACTGTGCCTCTCTCTCTGCTTTGCTGAGAGCACTCTGAGTGCTCTGACGGGAGGTTTACCTTCTTATTTCAGTGCTTGCTGCAGAGTTGGAGTAAATGCATATGTGGTTCTAATGTCTTTTTCCTGAAAATTAACTTCCCAATTTCAATCTGAAACATACTACCCCATGGAGCAGAATCATCAAATTGCGATAGCATCTCAAGTGTGCCAGTATTAAAATTTTCTTTCTCAACCCATACAATGTTTGTATCAGTCTTCTCACTTTTATGTACAGCATAATGGAGCTAAAGATGTTTTCATTCTAAGTAAACAGTCCACAGGGCTTAGGTTTTTTTTCTCTGCTGCCCACATTCTGGCCTTCTAGTGTCTTCCAGCACATTCAGGGATCTGTGTCATAGCTGGAAAAAGAATCCCAGCACTAAAACATCACCTTAGGTTGCATATTTAATTTTATGTCTCTCTCTCAGATTAATTTGTACCTTGTAACTTTTTAATGGGCTTACATAACCCTAATAAGAGAGGAAGATAAAGTATAAGGTAGCTTTAGCAAACTCATTGACAGAGTGTCTGTTGCAATTTGAAAAAACCCTGTATACATTTTCTTTCCATCTCCTTCCCTTCCTTTCTTCTCCTTCTCTTGATTTCCTTTTCTTCTCTCTTTCTTTCTCCTGTCCTTTATGAATGTGTTAATAATGAGTACAGCCTTAAATTAAAAGCAGTTTTGAGAAATTACTGTTAATGTCTTTTTAGCAGCTGGCCAAGTTTTAGGATTCCTCTTTTCATGGTGATGGAGATTTACAACAATTAATCCTGGGCACGTGCTTGCTATTTGGTTCTTTAGAGAAAGAGTAGACAATATGGGGAGAGAAAACTTCTGCTTTCCTAAAGCTAGGCACTTCTAAAATCTCCAATGTAGATTCTATCTAGCACATCTTCATCCCAAATTGAGGATTAGCATTAGTGCGTAGGATGCCAAAGATAAAAGTCAACCCAGGTTTGAATCATGCCCTGGTGACTGGGTAGAGCAGTGTTGTACTCATGCTTTTGGAAGTACAGAAAGTCTATTTACTCAGTTTAATAGCCATGGCCGTATTCTTGACGTGAACTGTATTTCATGTCCAGAGAAACCTTTAGAAGCAATGCCCTGAAAGAGGGCAAACCACATTCTCTCTATCGACTTGCCATGCTGAATCCATGCCTGTGGCCCTCTGCACTCTTCTTGCTTCAAACGGCCTCTAAAACCATGTGTCTGAAAGGTTTATTTTTGTATTGACTATCAAGTCATGTGAAAGTAAACAGAAAGTAAACAACAGACAGAATTATTTTCAAGTGGATTCCTCCTCCTGATTCTTATTGTTGAACAGATAATTCTTACAAAAGCTGCAATCATTATGCACTCTTGTGTACACATTGCCTCTGTTTTGTTCTTACTATAAAAATGGCACATGCAATGAGAGAAGCATACACCATGCAAAAAAATTACGCAAAGAAGAAAGCAAAAATAAACACATAAGATTATACCATCTAGAGAAAATGATTTTTCATGTTTACATGAACAATAGATTGCATTTAAAAAGCCATCTTGAAAATTAGGTGTGGTTGGGTTATGATGTGTAGAATGTGTGAGGGGGGGCAAGGACAGGCAAGAGCTACCGTAACATTTTCTCTAGTTAAAAAGCACCAAAGAGGGGCACCTGTGTGGCTCAGTCAGTTGAGGTCTGACTCTTGATTTCAGCTCAGGTCATGATCTCAAGGTCATGAGATCAAGCCCCGCATCTGCTTGAGATTCTCTTTCTCCTTCTCCTTCTGCCCCTCCCCCCACTCACACACTCTCTCTCTCTCAAACCAATCAATAAATCTTAAAAAAAAAAAGCAACAAAGAAACCACATGTTCAGAAGAGAAGGGAGAAAAGTTGAGAGGATAGAGTGTGTGTGTATATATGTGTGTCTGTGTGTGTGCGTTTGTGAATAAAAAAAGCACCGAGGGTGCTGGACATGGATGAAGGTATGCAAATCTAGACAATACATATGTTTATAATCTGCATGTGAAGAGATTTTTCTCTTTGGAGAGATTTCCCAGGCCTGCTGCAACCAAAAACCTCCACCAGGCTAACCTGTGTCTGCTCAAAAACAATTTAAACAGTTTTGGATTGGACTTCCTAATTAAAATTTTAAAGTCTCTTTCTTGAAACCGCTAATTAAATTCAATGAAAATTCCACGTGGGCTTGTCTACAGGCGTGTGTGTGTGTGTGTGTGTGTGCGCATGTGTGTTTTTTTTTATAACTGAACCAATCAACAGAGATACATATCTGTTGCTTGGGTCTCAGAGAAATAAAAAGTTCACACAGTTTGCAACTTTTCCCTGGGGAGCAGGACTCAGAGACCCTTCACTCCCAGCCAGTTCTCAAGTAGATCTATTCTGGGTTTATCCTTCAGTGCCAAAAGAGCCCGTAACCTCCTTTGCAATTCAGCCCAGATCCCGGGTGCAAAACAGTTTGCCCAGGATGGTTCATTGAAATCCACAGAGACCAAGAGGCAGAAACCAGCACATCCACTTGGAATACCAAATAGTTTTGTTTTGTTTGGCTTATTTTTCTTTCCCTTCCCCTACAAGGCCCTGTCTAAGTCACAGGGAGCATAATAAACACATCTTAGATTAATCAATTTCAGAGTCTCTCGTCTGCTTGCCCACTAGTTTAAATGTATTGGATTTCCTCAGTGGGCTGGGAGGGGGAAGAGCGGCTTATAGCTCAGGAAGGATCTTGACTTCTTGCATGAACATCTCATCCTTTGTTTGTGACAAATCCAGTAAAGATTAGTTTTGTAACTCTGCTGAATGGCTTCTTGCCTGCTAGCTGCCCCCGGACAATAGTTTCATCACACCAAATCACCATTATTAGAATCATCGCCAATGTTTCCCCAGGATAAATAGCTGCTTTTTTGACTAAGCTTGCCTTTCAGGGTAAATGGTTAAAGACCTGTGTGTCTCATGTCATTAACAAGTTAGCAGATAAATAGTCCTATTCGGTAGCTTTTTTTGCCGATATAGACAGTTATAAATTCACATAAATGAAGGAGACAGTTTTGATTTGGAACCCCCACTTAGCATTTTGTGTTACTGATGCTTGCCAGATAAAATAAAATACAACCTCTCTATGTTTGCTTGGCAAGCAGCTAACACCCTCCCACTTCAGTATTCTTTCCTTGTACTGGTACTGGAGTCACCCTGAAGTCAGAACATTTTTAACTCAGGAGCCAGTTGACCTCCTACGATTGACCTGGTAGGATTGTACTCTTTGAGTGTAGACAGAACTCTGACAGAGAGAGAACAGCACTCAGCTGTCTATGCGTGGCCCCTTGCAAAATCCCTTCTACAAGAATAATTAGATTTAAATCAGGAAAGAATAAGAACCACTGACCACCAAGGGAGGCAAGGACTGCAAAAGGTGCAATGTTTTCATGTTACAGATGGGGAAAGTTGGTCCAAGAGCAGGAACATGTCTTGCCCGGGGCCACACAATTAATCTAAGCTGGAGCAAAAGAAAAAGTCCACATACCAGACTTCCAAGGGATGGGACTCCCTCCACAACCCTTTACATGAGTTCTTTTGGATTAGGGTGTCGTTCCACACGGGATCCATTAAAAAGAAAAGAGAAGAAAGAAATTTGAATGTCTCATCCTTCCACTTAAGCAATTAACAAGAGTTTCTTTATCTGGGAAATTACCAATGACAGCTCAGCCAAAAAAATAACGTGGAACCTCTCTAACTTCTGTTGAAGTTGGATTCATCCCAAACTCGGAGACTAATGCCAAGAGAATAAACCAAATCCAAATGCCCTTGCCTAGTGCTTCCCTTTGCTCATCTGGGAGTTTTCCTTCATTTCTGCAGCATTTGACACTTTTGAGCAAGCCCCTCCTTTTGGAATTTTTCTGTGTGATGATCCCTTTGCTTCCCTAATAACTTGTTCCTGATTTCTCTTTTTTGTAAATCAGTTCTTCCCCCTAACTTGTAGTTAATTCTGATCTTGATAAGGGATGTTCGGGAGAAACTCAGCGGCTCAGCACTTCATCAGCCCAGCTGCTGGACCCATACTGACCTGTGCCCAACTCTGACTGATGGATGGAGAACAATGAGATAGTTGCAACTCCCTCTGAAAGGGTTCAAATTCAGGGCTCTGGCTCACTCAGGATGTCCCTCTACAGGACACACTGTGGCTAGAGAATTGGGCGTGCCTGTCTACCTGGCCAAGTCCACCCACAGCTTGAAAGACAGATGGCTGAGGTGGATGGAGCTGGAGGAGGCAAGTAGCTGAGCAGCCAGGAAGTCCCATACAGGGAGGTAGAAGACAGATTTTAGTGCCAAATGTCCTTGGCCATCCTTGGCCAGGAAACTCAGAGCATGCTGGGCAACTACCAAAGGGAAATGTATCTTTGAAGTCCATGCTGAAGGACATAGGACCCAGAGGTTGCCTTTAGCAGGAGAGCTGTGGGGTCTTTTCCAGCTATCTCCTCTATTTCTAGGACTAGCGAGGAGGCTGATTTATGAGATGCCAATGACCTACCATGTAAAAGGGGTAGATAAATGAGAAAAAAACATCTGAAATCTGTCTTGGAACACCTGATTATAGCTTAATTTTTCTATAGATAAGTATTTTCTTTTGGTACTCCTTGTTTCTAGCTTAGGCTAGAAGGTTTCATGCTGACAGGAAAGGCCATCTATTTGGAGAGATTATTGTTATTATTTGCTTAATGTTGAGAGCTAAAGGGCTCACTTTGATACACTCCAGAACTTAGTATAATTCAGCTGACAGTCTGACAATCTGGCCACCTGAAGATCTTGAGATAAGATACCAAGCAAGCAAGAAACACCATCACTTCACTGTTACCTTTCAGTGTGGTTTTTTATATTTTGTGAAGGACAGAACACATGCAAAAGGGGTGTCTTAGTCACTTTGGGATGGTACAGCAAAATTTCATTGACTGGGTGGCTTGGACAGTAAACATTTTTCATAGTTCTGGAGTCTATGAAGTCTAAGATCAAGGTGCAGGCAGAATAGTGGCTGGTGAGGACTTTATTCCTGGTTTGCAGAGGGCCACCTCCTTGCTCTATCCTCAACATGGTGGAGAGAGCAAGAGCTCTGGTTTCCTTCTCCTCCCATAAGGGCACTAATCCCATCATGGGGGTTCCACCCATATGACCTCCTCTAAACCTAATTACCTCCAAATATCATCACATTGAGGATTAGGTCTTCAACATGTGAACACTGAATCCATGGCAAGGGATTCAAAGTTTGACTCCAAAAAGCATGAGGTGGACACCTGGGGTGCTCAGTCTGTTGAGCATCTGATCCTTGATTTCAGCTCAGGTCATCTCAGGGTCTTGAAGTCAAGCCCTGCGTTGGGCTCCATGCACAGTGGGGTGTCTGCTTGAGATTCTCTCTTTTCCTCTCCCTCTGCCCCTCCCCCCTTTCTCAACTACATAAAAGAATCTCTTTTTTTTTTTTTTTTAAAGCATGAGGGAGTCAGGAAGTACCTTTTTAATGCTGAATGCATGGGGTGTTTTCTAAACCATCTTATTTCAGATTTGGCCTAATTGAAGAATCAGTTTTATTTCTCACATATCAAATAAGATAAATAGTCCTATATTGATGATCTTTTGCTATAATAGTACAATTTAATGCTCAGTGGCTTAAAAAATAATCATCTATTTGTTATGTGTGAGGAAATCAGCAATGGGAAGAGAACATGAGTCCATAAGATAGAAATTTAGGTTATGCTGGGTGAGACTCCTCTTCTGGTCTCAGCTAGGCTCCCTCACGTGTCTGGGCTTGACTGGCTATGGCGGATGTTGGATAGCCTCATTGTAGATGGCTGGGGTGACTGGGGCCTCTCTCCATGTGTCCCTCCAGCAGGCTGGCTCAGGCATGCCCTTCTAAAAATTGCGGAGTATCAAAGGTGAAAGCAAAAAATGTGCAAGTGCTTCCACAAATTTCTGCTTGCCTTGTTTGCTACTGTTTCATTGGTCAAAGCAAGTGACATGGCCAAACTGAGAGTCAGTGTATGAGGGCATTTCCAAAGGCATGAAATGTGAAGGTTATTAATCAGGGCAATTAATGTAGCTATTCTACAATACCATGGGAAAATCGAACTTGATCTGTACCGAAACTGCCAAATCCTTACCAGTTTTAGGATACTGATGGCATTTAGATAGATTGCACCCATGGACAATTTGGTCTCCACTGCACTGAACATTGATTGTAAGGCTAGTTTTTCCAAGAGAGCTTTGGTTACTGCCCACTCCTTCCTCCCAATCTGACTCTAATTGACTTTGAGTCCAAACAGCAGCACCTGATTGCCGGAGCAGCTCAAGGTATAGTCAGAGCCCAAAGCAAGAGCTCTTTATCTCTTTGTGCAACTTCTGCTTTCTTTCTGTGTGTTTGAGGGAGATAAATGTTCAGTAAAGGCCAAGGATGAAGGGAACTATTAGTCAGGATTCTCCCAAGAAGCCGAACCAATAGGATATCTTATATGTAATATTATATCACATATATTTTATAATTTGGGGGGGTGGATATATACATCCTTACAATAAATCACTTTATAAAAAGGAATTGATTGGCTTATGTGATTAGGGAGTCTAAGAAATTCCACAAACCACCATCTGCCAGCTGGAGACCCAGGAAACCTGGTGGTGTAGTTCCAGGCTGGGTCAGAAGACCTGAGAATCAGGGGAGCTGATGGTGTAAGTGCCAGTCTGAGGGCAGGAGAAGGCCCAGCTCAACAGGCAGGCAGAGAGAGCACATCCATTTTTTTCTTCACCTTTTTATTCTATTCAGGTCCTCACTGGATAGGATGATGCCCACCCACCCTGGAGAGGACAAGATGCTTTACTCAGGGCACCGATTCACATGCTAATCCCACCCAGAAACACCCTCATAGGCACATTCAGAAATAATGTTTAGCCAAATATCTGGGCACCTTATAGCCTAATCAAGTTAATGCATAAAGTCAGCCATCACAGGAATAATAAGTGGAAATTGGAGAGTGAGAACCAGACTATCTTGTAGGCTCCCCCAGGACTCTGTATGTTTGAGGCACAGGTGATCAAAGCAGGGAGGGACCTTCAAGGTCACATTCCCAGTGTCAGTGATCTTCATGATGTGTCACCATAAAATATTTAGGGCATCTCAAGTTATGAATTTTAAACTAAATGATATATGGGAGAAAAGTTGTGCAACGTGCCTGGGTCCACAATATTGAGGAAGAGAGTTGGTAATACATTCTGACTTATTATCTCTCAATCTCCCTCCCCACTCCATACAGGGACCTTCTGCCTTGGCATACTCCTAGATGCACCATTCCTAGCCCCTTTGTACTTCTTCTTTCCCAATCTAGACAGAGTTGGCTTCATCCTCCTGTCCTAACTTGCTACTCTTCCAGCTAGCACAGAGTCCATTCTGTCTTTGTTCCCCTTACTTGGTCCTCTTCTTCCACTCCTTTCTTGCAAGGTTTAGGCTTCACCTCTTTATTCCCAGACAAGCATCTCTTGGCTAGTCCCCCATTTAAGGTAGGTGGCAGAGTTACACGGTAGTTATATTCTCTTACATAGTCCTGACCAGGGTAGAAAAAAAAGGAATATTCTTTGCATATTAGGGATTTGATGTCACTGAAATTTCATAAATGCCATATCAAAAATTATTTTTTTAAAAGATTTTATTTATTTATGTGACAGAGAGACAGCCAGCGAGAGAGGGAACACAGCTGGGGAGTGGGAGAGGAAGAAGCAGGCTCNTATTTATGTGACAGAGAGACAGCCAGCAAGAGAGGGAACACAGCTGGGGAGTGGGAGAGGAAGAAGCAGGCTCCCAGCGGAGGAGCCCGATGTGGGACTCGATCCCAGAAAGCCAGGATCACGCCCTGAGCCGAAGGCAGACGCTTAACGACTGTGCTAGGCGCCCCCATATCAAAAATTATTTAATTCATCTTCCTTGCTTTGCGGAATAGGAACATGAAATTCAGTCAAGTGAGGGATTCTATACCTAGAGATATAGTCAATTTCTTAATAGCATGTGGACTCAAGTCTTCTGACTCCAAGCTTGGAGCTCTTCATCGAGTGATGACTTTTAGAGATAGCAGATATCTTCACATCTCTGAAACTGTTTAAGTAAGGGACATACAACCATCACATCAAGGAAAGACTGGGTTAAAAGGCTCCTGAGGTTCTTCCTAACCCTGAGATTCAGAGACAGTGAGTCTAACCTCTCAATTTACAGATGAGGCAGCCAAGAGAGTTAAACAAATTGCCTATATCCCATTGACCTTGAGGTTAACATGTAAAACTAAGTCTTCAGTCCCTGTTCAGTGTTCATTCCCTGCACTGTCTTAGGTGTGTCTCACTTAGAAGAGAACCACTATCTTGGATTCTTCACATTTCTTGAATCTAAGTGCTACAGAGCAGAAGAGAAGAACTTGTACTCCTCATTTGCATTTGTCGGATTCATTTAAGTTGTTTCTGGGCCAGAAACCCATTTTTTAAATATTTTCTGTAAAGTTGCCCAGAAGCACTGAGCCCTAGTTATTTGGATCATTTAAAGCAATTGATTTTTTTCTTTACTTTTTTCTCTTGTTCTTTCTCAATTCCTTCGGAAGACTCCAAATAAAAACACAAAGAGAAAAGCAATTTTTGAAAGAATTGAACATCTTGAATTCCTTTCTCAGATGATGGTTTTCTCATTCCTAATGATCCTCTTTCTATTTTTTAAGTAAATGCAACTAAAATTTTCCACCAAATATCCTCAACAGTGAAGAAGAATGAGCCTATACCTCTGGAGGTCTGGAAACATAACTCTAAGTTCTCCCCAGTTACCTTGAAATTTCCTTGAAGCCTTTGTCTTTTTTTAAAAAATGAGAATTTCACATTTAATTCTCCAATCTATGCATTTTATTTCAAGTGTTTCAAATTATATACCATAAACTAGAATTGATTCTGCCGGAAGGGCTGCCGTGTTTATCCTATGACATCATCTACATCCCAGCGGCACTGCCACCTATCCTTTTCGCATTGTAAAAAAATATTCTTGATTAAAGAAGTATGGCTTTACACACCCCATAGAGATGGACGTTGATCTTCCCAGCTTGTCACTGAAAACCATAAAATCACCAAAGGATGAATTCAATAACTGCCAATATTTGATCTCCCTCAAAGATATCAAAATTGCATTCTGCCCCATTAAGGAATAACACCTTCCCCAATACGCATGTTATAATATAATATTGTACAAGATTAAAAACTAACATTTATTCTTTTATGCATAATCTCACTTCATCCTCACAACCCTATACAGTAAGAACAGTATCATCAGCTCCATTTACAAAGATGAATTGGAGCCACAAAGGAGTTTAGTCACCTGCCAGAGGTCACATAACAAGTAAAGGATAGGAGGTGAGGGTTGAGATGATACCCAGGCAGTGTGTCCCAGAACCACCAAACTTCCTGGCTCTTTTCTATGAGTTTCTTCCAGTTCTTGGCAACTATTTCCTCCTCCAGTTAATATACCTCCCACCCCAGGAAGCAAATCTAGAAGGAAATCCCATAACTTGTGTTCCACAAGACAATTTGTTGTTTCTTGTCTGTCCCTCCAGTGAAGAAAAGAACAAAAGAACTCCTTGGCCATTTTCTGATATCTTTAGTATTTCTAAGAAAAAGGAGGACATTTTTATCAAAGACAAAAACCAAATCAAACCAAAATGAAAATGCTGTGACTCAGATACTGTTAGGGAACTAAGCCTGGAGAAACTCAAACTGATGAGGATGAGGTCAGAGAGAAGCTGCAGGGAGAAGACTCAAACAGTATGGAAAAGGCTTCTGGGAAGAGAATGTCTCAAGACGCATTCTGGTGTTTTCTTGCCTTCACACTGTATGTTGTCTATCTGTCTGCATTCCCATCTAACCTTTCTTTTTGTAACCCCTTCAGATGCTCAGCCATGCTTCCTGGCTTGTGTCATGTAAGGATGTTTTGGCCACTGGGAACAAAGATGCTGCTATCACTTTGATCCACTTCTTCCTAGAAACCACTATAACTTTCCCCAACTCTATACCCTTGAACATGGAGATCTCTGGCACCGTACCACTGACACCCCCAAAAGGGAGCTTTGGTTCCCTCAGTTATGGTCCTTTAACAGTCATGGAGCTTCTCATCATCCTACCTTGTTTTCCCTTCATTCAATAGTATTTATTAAACCTCTACTATGTGCAAACACTGGGATGGGAACTGGAGATAATAAGCAAAATAAATATGCTCCTATTATCTGGAAGAAAGGGAGACCCAGTTAATAAATCATACAAATATATGAAAACTTAAAATGCATACGTACACTAAAGAAGATGTATGCAATGGCTCTGTGAGAACATTTAGCAGGCACACCTGATCTTGCCTGAAAGCATTTTTTCCAACTCTCTCGGGCAAGATCAGGTGTGCCTGCCAAAACTGAAGAATGAACAGATGCAAACTGGGGGAAGGTAGGAGGAGGATACAGCATTCCAGGAAAGAGAACAACACAAAATGCCTTTGAGGCTGGAATGCAGAGACCACAAAGAAAGGTGATAGAAAATGAGACTGCAGAGTTGGGCAAGATCATGCAGCGTCTTCTGGGTGATGTGTATGACTTTATCCTAAAAGTCACTGAAGTGCTGAATGGTGGGTGGGAGCTTAGTGTCTCATGTAATCAGAGTGATGGTCTGGAGAGGTTACTCTGGTCTCGAGGTGGGGGCGATGAGGGGAGAATGAATTAGAAGGAGGGCAAGAGGGGATTAAAGGAAATCAATAAAAGGCTATTAATAAATTCTACCTCTGAAAGTAATGGTACACTATATGTTAATTAAATTAAATTTAAATAAAAAATTTTAAAAAACAAAAAAAAAGTAAATTTAAAAAAAGGCTATTAAAGATGTTCAGGCAAAAAGGCTTAGACTGAATATTGACATTGGAGCTAGACATCAATGTTTAGATTAGAAAGATATTGGAATATAAATTCCATAGGAATTATTGATAGATCAATGTGGAGGAGTGAAGAATGACCCCGACTTTCTGGTTTGCATAACTGGATAAATTGTAGTGCCTTTCAACGATACAGGGAACATCAAAAGAAGGCCAGGTTTGGGGATGAAATCATGTTCCGTTTCAGAGCAGTTTTTTTTTTTTTAAGATTTTATTTAATTTATTTGACAGAGATAGAGACAGCCAGCGAGAGAGGGAACACAAGCAGGGGGAGCGGGAGAGGAAGAAGCAGGCTCCCAGCGGAGGAGCCTGATGTGGGGATCAATCCCATAACGCCGGGATCATGCCCTGAGCTGAAGGCAGACGCTTAACCACTGTGCCACCCAGGTGCCCCGTGTTTCAGAGCGTTTTTTAAATTGGAGCAACTTTGAGTTTGAAATAAAGGCATTAGGTTGTCAGTCAGATATACAGGTCTTCAGTTTAGGAGAGAACTCTGAATCAGAAAGATAAATCTGAGTCATTGGTATAGAGAACATAATTAAAACCATAAACAAGGAGATTACCTAAGATGCACTGGTGTCAGATAGGGTCAGGTTGGGCTGGATGGAGGCGTGGCTGGGAGATAAGGAAATAAAGACAGCAAATGTAGACAGCAGTTTTGAAAAGTTCGGCTCTAACGGGCAGTTGGGAGACAAGGTGATAGCTAGAAAAATATGTGGAGTCTTTCTCCTACCTTGGCCTTAGCTCCCATTCTCACTTCTTGATTTTAGAGAGTTCCTTGCCCTCTTTAACCCCGACTCCTGTGTGTGTGTGTGTGTGTGTGCATGAGGGCACACATGAGAGTGCGTTCCTGGCCATAGTTCTAGGTGACTGCCTATCATAGTCCCATCCTCACTCATGACCCGTCTCCCACCGGCCTGGTTATTGGATCCCCCAATACTGGCTCTGCAAGTTTGATACAAACAAAAATAATTGTGCGTGTGCCTTGAGTAGAGGGATGAGAGGGAAAAGTTAGGTTGATCCCAAACTCTTGACCTTGCTGTAATCAGCTGAATTAATCACCAGCCGCATCCCACAGCTAGAATATGCTGGAAATTGTAACCTTGATGGTAAAGACAGATAGCATTTACTGAGTTATTGCTATGAACCAGGTGCTGTGCTAAGTGTTTCACATAGCTCTTATCTTTTAATCTTCACACCCATAAGGTAAATACTATTATCATCATCCCCATTTTACAGAAAAAAGCCTCAAGGACAATGAGATCTAGAGATGTTAAGTGATTTGCTGAACATCACACAGAGCTGGAGGTGGTGGGGCCCATGTGTCCACTCAGTCAAGCTCTAGAACTTGGGCTTATCACCACCCCCACTCTACCTCCTCTCAATCCTCCCGTTTCCGGAGCTTTTAGGTAGAGTATCTCCCTCAGGGCTTTGAAACAGCTACATCCCTGTGTCTGGTTACAAAAGAAGCGAGTACGCATGAGATTTCTGATACTTACTGTTCTTGGCAGGGTAGAGGGAATGAGCTTTAGTGGAAAGGTTGCTGGATCCAGAACTGGATTCCATTTTGACACTACCTATTGCTAGCTGTGTGATCCTGGGGAACTTAATTCACATTTCTGAGCCTCAATTTGCCATTGGTCAGTTGGAAATAACATTCATTTAGTACTGAAAATATGCAAGATATTTTCATATCCATTGTCTCATTAAACCCTTACTGGCCCCAAAACCCCACATAAGGTAGTTTTATCAGTATTTCCATTTTGCAGTTGAGCAAATGAGTCTTCTTCTGAGCAAATACATGGTACATTTCTTTGAACATAACTCCCTCCTGTGTGCAGGGCCAGCCCCTCATTCCTGCCTGCAGAATACACCAGACCAGCCCCTTTCCATGACCCTCTGGGAAGTTATCTAGTTTGCAAGCTCTCAGTCCTCCTGGTGAGCTCTTTGTTCTCCTCAGCCAACAGATAATAACTGAGCTCCCACTCTGTGCAAGGCCCTGTATCACTGGGGGGGAAGGGGACTTTCTAGCACCTTCTGAAACTGGTATGATGGACGGCTTGGAAGAGCTGTCATCTTTTTAGGGAAGCTGAGCCCCTCTTGCTAATTCCACTCCATCTCTGTATAGCCTGTTGTTATTTTCACATCTCCCACAGAAGAGAAGGGGGGAGGATGTGGCAGTGGGTGTGTGTCAGGGAAGGATCATTAGTCCATGCTAATGCCATCTGCACAGAGACAGCCCACACACTGCACAGTGGGCCTGGGGTCCTTGGTATTCACTCAGGGCATCCAGCTGGCCAGAGCCTCCACTCCATGGGCAGAATGAGTCTGATGATCATGGTAATAAGAGGCTAATGTGGTCATTAAAAAATCAGTCCCAAGCAAGCATGACTTCCAAATGGTAAGAAAACAGGAGCTGTTTCTTGTGGTGACATCATTTTTTCAACTTGGAAAAGCACTATCATGACCACAGGCAACCATCACCCTTAAAAAAAAGTATTTGTCCTTAGATATTCGCAAGTTAGTTCCTTCTTCTTGAGGCCTGGATATAGAGACCTTTCTTCCTCATGGTGGGGACAGAAGTCTACTGGAAAGAGCACACTCAAGACAGAAGGCCTTGGTGCAGTGTCCTCTTCACTCAGCTGCTGCTGACCTTGACCAGCTTCCCTCACTTCTCTGCACTGATGGTGTTAACAGCTGACATTGCTCCCTGGTCTTTCCTGACATCCTTCAAAACCAACTGCAGGGGGCACATGCACCCCAATGTTCATAGCAGCAATGTCCATAATAGCCAAACTGTGGAAGGAGCTGAGATGTCCTTCAACAGACGAATGGATAAAGAAGATGTGGTCCATATATACAATGGAATATTACTCAACCATCAGAAAGGAAGAATACCCAACATTTGCATCAACATGGATGGGACTAGAGGAGATTATGCTAAGTGAAATAAGTCAAGCAGAGAAAGACAATTATCATATGGTTTCACTCAAATGTGGAACATAAGGAATAGCATGGAGAACATTAGGAGAAGGAAGGGGAAACTGAAGGNTAAGTCAAGCAGAGAAAGACAATTATCATATGGTTTCACTCAGATGTGGAACATAAGGAATAGCATGGAGAACATTAGGAGAAGGAAGGGGAAACTGAAGAGGGGGAATCAGAAGGGGAGATAAACCATGAGAGGCTATGGACTCCGGGAAATAAACTGAGGGTTTTAGAGGGAAGGGGGGTAGGGGGATGGGCTAGCCCGGTGAAAGGTATTAAGGAGGACACGTATTGCAATGAGCACTGGGTGTTATACGCAAACAATGAATCATGGAACACTACATCAAAAACTAATCAAGTACTGTATGGTGACTAACATAACATAATAATAAAAAAACAAACACAAAACCAACTGCAGGAAGGAATGGGTTTGTTTTTTTTTTTGTCTCTTTTCAGGTTTTTAATTGCACAAATTCCACATGACGTTACATCTCAGCCAAAACGCTGAAGCAATTTTAAAGATTTCCCAATAAGACTAGAATGTGTCTAGTTTGTGTCTATATTCTTACACTGACTGCCATGAATTTTTCTTTGAAAAAAAAAAATTGACTTTGGCAGGGCTCTCTAGTTAACAACTAAGAAAGTTGAAGTTCACATCAGTGCCAAGCCTTTAAAATTAATGCAACTTTAAACAAATTTAGGTGAAAATAACTTAAAAACAATTGATGGGGGTAAAGTGCTGATTTTGTTTTCTTCTCAAAGCCAAACTTCCTAGGCATTTAAGAATGAATGAGAATTGCAGTCAAGTAAAGGTGACATCAACATCAAAGGGCAACTGCCCCACATGCCCTCTTTTCCCTTGCTGGAGAAGCAGTGGCTTGCTGTTAAAACTTTTGGGTGTCATTATCCAAAAAGTCTTCCAGCCTGGACCAGCAGTCTGTTGCCACTAGAACTTTATGGTGTGCTGTCTTTGTTTTTCACTCCAACCTTAATACATGCATATATACTCATTTAACTTGAACTTGGTAGCTTCTCACCATTACCTTCCCTTTCTCTTCCTCCTCTGTGCTTCCGCTTTCTTCCTTCTTTTACTCCTTCCTTTATATTATGGTAGATTTTATTCTAATTTTGTCCTATACAGCAGATGTCTGAAAAGACTGATAGAATTTGCTAAAAATATCCATTTGTGCATTTGTATGTATACACGTATTTGCTGTTGCTTTCTCAGTATTTCCCACCATTATTCCATGATTCTCTTTTATCAATGGCACACAAAGCATTCTCTATACTAACCAAGCTACAATCTGGGATTCTACCAGAAGGTTGGTATCATTCCTTTTGATAAATATTATTCTTGTTCTTTAAAACAAACTTCCTGATCTGTGTTCTTAGTGTGGAGCTATATATAACACTCCATCCACTACACCCCTATTTTTCCTTGCATATTTTTCCTTTTTATCTTTTTACCTTTTCCCTTAGGTTGGTGGACACAGGTTGGGTATCATCTTGACAGCCTGGGCCACTGTCATTAGGCAGAGAATTAATGGGTGGTTAAATCCTGCATGTTGGAGCTATAGGAAACTATTTCATCAGCTTAGTTCTCGAAACACGTATGCTGACCAAAGGAACCTTGCACACTGTCCATATCATCCATCATGCTGTCTTTTCATGACATGCTTTGGCCCCTCTCCTATACATATTTGGAGTTTCTTTTATAGCCAGGAAAGACTTGTCAGTTTGAAAATTCCCCAGGTCCCAATAACAAACGCACAAACTTTGCACAAAGATTTTAGGGACTCCTCTTGCAAGATATTCACTCACATCTAAGAGAATTGTGTCCACTCTGTTCCTCTCTGACCCTTCTGTCCCAGCAGAGTGAAGATACTGTGCATTTTCAGATATGAAAATTCTAAAATGTGCCAGGAAGTTGTCTTGAAAGCCATTGCCTTATACTCACCTAGAAACCATCCCAATATATGCCAGAAATCAGGTCTCTGTTTAACAAGATTGTTCGAAGAAACCAGACTGGAAAAATCTTAACTCTAGTCTTGACTTGCTTCCTCTGTGCCATTCAGATCTCAGCTTAAATATCACTTTTTCAGAAAAGCCTTCCTGACTACTCAATCTTAAGCAGATGTCTAGGCACTTACTGTTACATTGCCCCATTTCAATTCTCTGTCTTATCATATCTGATATTTCCTTCCTTCCTTCCTTCCTTCCTTCCTTCCTTCCTTCCTTCTTTCCTTCCTTCCTTTCTTCTATCTCTCTCTCTCTCTCTCTCGTTCTCCCCCAAAAGAAAGGTTATTTTTTGAGAGCAAGGACATTTTCTGCTTTATTTACTGTTGAATTTCCAGCACTGGGTCAGTTAGCTCTTGCTGTGTAACAAACCATCTCTGAAACTTAGTGATCTAAAACAATAAACCATTTATTTATTTGCTTATGGTTTTGTGGGTCAGCAATTTGGAAGGGACTCTGATGAGACAGTTTTTCTCTGCTCATCATGGTGTCAACTGAGTTCACTTATGAATTTGCTGTCAGCATGTGGTCACTCGTCTGGTCATAGACCTGGGGTTTGGCTTGTCAGCAACAGAAATGGAGATAGCTGTGTGCTCTTCATCTGGCAGATAAGCCTTGACTCATTCATAGGGTGATGGTCAAAGGGTTCCTAAGAGCAACAGAGAGGGTAAACTCCAATGATCAAGCACTTTTCAAGGTCCTGATTGCTTCATACATGCTAATATCCCAATTGGCCAAATCAAGCCTAATGCCCAAGCCTAGATTAAAGGAGTGGAAAAATATTCTCTTTTTTTTTTTTTCATGGAAGAAGCTTCAAAGCCACATTGCAAAGGGGCTACAGGATGGGAAAGCAGATGCAAAGATGGGAGAATTTATAACTATTTTCACAATTTCTAATAAGCACATGGTGCATGGTGGGCACTGAATAAATACTTGTTGAGTGAATGAATGAATGAGCAAATGAAAAATGAACTATCCAAATCTACCAGGAGTAATCTCAAGTTCCTCACATGAGTTCTAGTTCCTTACACTATCAAGTTGAGCAGGTCATGGTTTCTGCCCTTAAAGAGTTCATGATCTAAAGCTGTCTAAAGTTCTGCTAGAACTTATCCTCTGGGGTGTGTGCTTATAAGAGTTCCTGTATCCACAGTGGCAGACACAGTTCAAAGAGAATGATAGACATGCGTGCCTTGGAATCACTGAAGGCATAAACCTACCAATCTGAGAGATGAACTACCGTGAATTCAAAAAGTCAGTTGCCAATGGGCCAGGTTTTCTCAATCAGCAGTAATTTGCATTTATGTTCTTAAAGCCATCTATTTGTATATATACAGAAGAGAGATGCAGGTGAGTGGAATCCCCACTATGTTACAACAACCCTGTGATCTCAGTCATCTTCTCACATTTCACAGTTGAAGATACATGATAATTCAGGTCAGGTTTTAAAACATATGCTACGGGTCTATAGACTGGTGATGGGTAGTAAGGAGGGCACGTATTGCATGGTGCACTGGGTGTTATACGCAACTAATGAAGCATTAAACTTTACATCGGAATCTGGGGATGTACTGTATGGTGATTAACATAATATAATAAAAAAAATAAAAAAAAAATAAAACATATGCTACGGTGCCAGCCTACAGAGATGTTTTAGAATAAACAAAGAGACAGGTTGGGGGAAAGCCTTTCACTGCTTAGCATTTCAAAATTCTTCCCTTCTTTCACCCCATTCTCATCTTATTTACCTCTCTTGTATGGAAATCTTGATGATAACTGCATCCTTTCCAGATCCTGATAAACATAAGCTTTGGACCAGCCACATTTACCTCTTCCTTTGATTCCACAGGTGGACCCTTATTGGAGGTTTTAGGGACCCCCTTTCCTTGTCAGACTGAGGCAACAAAAGCAGTTAGCTGGAAAGCAAACCATCAGCTGTATTGCCAATGAAGCTGCATTGCAGGACGTGGCTCAGATAGGTAGCAACACAGGCTTAGGGATACCAAACCCCCAGAATTAGACAGCCCCCCGCCCCCGCCCCACCAGTTGCAAGCTGCCCTGCACAACCACAGTCCTTTCCTCCAGGGGACTTGCTCCAGACATTAAGGCCAGGATGAGTAAACCAGAATTCTAGTTTCTAAGAAAAAAAAAAAGAGAGAAGTTAAACCAAGAATGCTCCTCTTCTTTTATGCAAATGACTCTTTCTTTTTATTTTTTACAGAGAGAAGTTAGGATTAGAGTGGGCAATTAAGAGAAACAGGCCAAAGAGATTTCCCTTGTCCTAACATCTTGAACCCATTGTATGCTATCTAAGGTTTGCCTTGGAAGATCCAGGTTTCTCATCCCAAGTTCCCCAGAAGAAATGCCAGTGCACTTAAATATTCCCAGCTATCCCAAATATACCCGTCCTTGCGTTGAATCTCATTCTCGTAAATTCAGGATTCAGAAAAACTTTGAGGCTTTCTTGTACTGCCTTATGTAAATTGTTGCTTCCTATGTCATGCAAGCCTTTTTCCTGCCAGGCTACAGCAGAGAGGGAAGAAGACAAGAGCCCCATGGCTGGCTGACATCATTTTTGGCTGCAGCCCCTGCGTATTCCAATTGTGTTTTGAACTAAGGACTCCATCTGTCTGAGGTCCTTTGCTAGACTGATCAATCAAACCAGGACTTACTGAGAGGCTCCTCTGCATCGAGTGAGGTACAAGCACATGGAGGTGTTGCTAAGTTGGTAGGGATGGCTTTCCCACACTCCCCTGTGCTGTGTGATTTGTTACAAAAGGGGGGGCAGATATGCCCAACCCCCATCTCACTCACCAACTGAAGACAAGGATACCATTTCCGACCTGTAGTCAGTATTTACATTTTAGAATAAAATTGTTACCCTTGTATCTAGATGTATCCAGAAGAATCTTAATACTTTAGCAATGTGATATTCACTACCCTGCGTGTAAAACACACACATACACGAGAATAAGTTCTTTAACAGTTGGAAATTTTACATCAGCTCCTTTTCTCCTTGAATTTAAATTTCATTCCACTTCCCACACAGAATTTTATCCTAATGTAATGTATTTTAAGCCTGAAACTGTTTTATAGAAAACCCTATTATGCTTTTCTGCATCAAAAGTATTACATATAAATGGATATAAATAGATGTGTAACTTTTTATTACCTGTGAGCATAAGGTTGTAAGTATTAACTTTGTGTGTGTGTGAGATATCATTAAAACTATTATTTTGTGCATTAATCAAAACAGCAAATATATTGTAAATTCTTAAAAATATTTTTAAACAAATAACATTGCTAGAATGAGGCAGGATTCAACATTCTATTTCTCTCTCTCTTTTTCTTTAAAATGTAAGCAATGACAAGCCATATTTAAGATTTTTTATGACAATGCCACTCAATTCTTTGAGCTCTTTCTGAGTTACATACTAAAAATCACAGGGATTTATCGTTAACAATAAAATAATTTCTAATTGACAATAACAATCATTATTAATGATCTATTTATTGACAGATCAGATTGAATTGTCCTTAAATTAATTGAAAACAAATTTTATTAGAAACTGTCTTATAAAAGGATGGATTTCTACATGATTAGTCATTCACTTTTCCACACCAGTAACAGCATTTCAAAATGTGTCTTTGTGTAGTGCCCTAGAGGTTTCTACTCCCTGGGGCAATGCTTCTTGGTAAGAGTTAGAGTAGTGTGAAATGTGTTTTTCTTTTGTCAAGTTGGGGGAGAAAGAAACATCACCACTCTCTCAGCCACTTTATCAGGCAATCTTCAACCTGAAGAGTGATTTCCATAAAACTACACCTGCCCTGATAACCAATGTTATTCTGATAAACCTACTCCTTGAAACAAAAGCTCAGATTTGTGGCATTTGCTGAGTTCCATCTTATAAATATTCCCATGATACTAATCTGAAATTACTGAACTGCAGAGATGAGAAAAGATGCACATGAACCAAGAACCAGATTTTCTATTTATAGAGTCATGTTCAGTTCCTAGGTTAGTTCCTGGTAGAAACCCAGTCTCCATTTGGAAGGGACCCTATGGGACATTCGGTTCTATGTCTGTTACTTGCAGGAATGCCCCTCCATAACATTTTCTAGAGGAGAACGTGTAATTTCTGGTGAAATGTTCCCAGAAATGTTGGCTCTTGCCATCACAGTGTGTTCAATTCCAGTTTGACCAGTGTTAATTATTTGCTTTTTCTTTATATCAATCAAATTCCATTCCGTGTTAATTTCAACAAGCTCTTTCTGATCAGCTTTCTGAAGGCTCCAGAATAAATCTCCTTCCTCTTTCATGGGGTAGACTTCAGTTATTAGAGGATTTTAATTAGAATGCAGCCCCCTCTCTTATACCTTTCAGGGTATAAAGAAAGCAGAGGCAATGCAGCCAGTGGTTTACTTTGCAGTCCATGAGCTATGAAAGTCCTTGGTCATTGAAGGAAGTGCCATCTGATATTGTTTACAGATACACGATTTTACTTTTGGCATTGAAGCATTAACCCTCTACATAGATAGACAGACATTGGCATAAACATATCCATAATCACAAACAGGGGTATTTAAGAAGCCATGTTGCTTCTAAACCATATCTAAATCATTAATTACCCCCAAAGCATACCTACTATCTATATAGACAGATACCCTCTTGTCTTTAGTTAACTGGCAGATCCTAGTAAGGTCTACAAGTTCGTCAACTTGTATGGAATCATCCATCCAAGAATTGGATACAGGCAAGTCTGAATGGGTTACGACTGCATATCCAGCTTTATAACCTTCTTTTTGAGTTCTTAAATAGGATCACTTACAAACAGTTATGAGTCTTTGTTTTCTAAATGGGTTTCAAGGAGGTCAGGGCAAGGCAAGAATAACTCCTGAGTAAGAGCTTGGCAGTCATGAAATTATACCTCCTTTGAGAGTGGAAGGAGGGTGGTTGGGTTGAGTGTTGCAATGATGGAGAGAAATATATATGGATTTGGAAAGGCTCTAAGAAGAGATTATTCTAGAAGCATAAAACTTCTGGTATTTTCAGTCAAGAGTAAGGTCTGAAACATGAGGGATCATGTGGCTAAGTGTATCTCCTAAGTCAGCAGAGGCTTCAGTGAAATTTGTGGTTGCTGCCACTGTACATAGATAAGGGGAGGGAGGCTTTGTTTCCTGGTAAAGTGAGAGGCTATAATAAGTGACATGGATCACTGATGTCCATTGTACTGTTGTACCCCAAGTCTACCTCTTGGTCACCTCTGATTCTAGCCTCTGCTCTGATGAATAGTTCCTGGGAACTAAGTCTGATCTCATGATGACTGACTTGCCTCAATACAATAGACTCTGTTTCTTTCTTTCTCTCTCTCTTTTCCTTCCTCCCTTCCTTCTTTCCTTCCTCTCTTCCTTCCTCTTTCCTTCCCTCCCTCCCTCTCTCTCTCTTTTCTTTTTCTTTTTTTCTTTTCTTTTCTTTTCTTTTTTTTCTTTTCTTTTTTCTTTTCTTTTCTTTCCTGAGATCTGACAACCTTGCAGAAGTCTGTTTATAGCTCAGATAAATCAATGTCCTCAGTGCAAACCTCAATGTGTGATAGGAGCCAGTAGGCAAATGTAAATGTCTATATGTTTCTTAGTGGAGGAACTGGGCCTCTGTTACTTATAGGTGTACTTTGGGTAATGCATTCTTAGATTGACTGGCCTTACTTCCTATTTCACTCTGCCTACACCCTCCCTCCTGCTTCTTGGGCTTAGCTCCCAAGTAAACACCTATACCCAAGTCCTTGTCTCCTGTTTTGGGAAGAACCCGAACTAAGATGTCAACCATACCTAATATATATTCATTTAATGATTATTAATTATTTATTGAATATAAAAAATGGATCAATGTTCTAGATTCTGGAGATACAGCAATGAATGAGACAGCAATGAATGAGACAGAAAAGAAAATGCCCACCCCTAGTGGAGAACAGGAGGGATTTACAAATATCCAAAAAACATTCAAAATAGAAAACATAAAAACATGAAACACATTCAAATTACGAATGTAAATTCCGGGTGCTTGGGTAGCTCAGTCAGTTAAGCAGCTGTCTTTGGCTCAGGTCATGATCCCAGGGTCATGGGATGGAGCCCAGCATCCGGGGTGGGGGATGGGGTCCCTCCTCAGCAGGGAATCTGCTTCTCCGCCCCTTCCCCATTGTGCACCCTCTCTCTCAAATAAATAAATAAATAAATTCTTTAAAAAAAATGTAAATTCCATGCAGTCCCATGGAGCTAATATTATGTCCCATCCAGTTCTTCATAGATTTGCCACAAGCTAGACTGCCTCTCTTCTCTCTCTGCATTCTATAGATCCTTTAAAAATGAAATTAAGTTTTATTCTGATAATAAGAGTAATACATGTCCACCATTAAAAATTTAGAAAGTATGGAGAAAGTAGAAAGAAGAAAATAAAAGCAAATAGCTTCCTCAACCTAGAAGCATTCATAATTATCATGTTAGCTTAATATCTTTCCAGGCATTTAAAACTCAGTTTAGCTTAAAAATACATTTAAATACTAACATAGTGAAATTCAACTCCAATATATTAAAATTTAAAAATACATATTAAGTAGCACTTGTCACTTTTCTTTTTAAATTTTCTTGGCTTCTTCATCTATTTGTCTTTTTCATATAAACTTCATAATCACTTTGACAACTCAGAAATAACCATGTTGCTGGGGTGTCTGGCTGGCTTAATTGGTGGAACAGGTGACTCTTGATCTCAGGGTTGTGAGTTTGAGCCCCACATTAGGTGTAGAGATTACTTAAATTCACACACACAAAAAAAATCTTAAGAAAATAACCATGTTGTGATTTTGATTGATCTGCATTAAAGTTTATAAATTTATTTGGGTACATTTGACATAATAATATTCAGTCTTCTTACCAAGGAACCAAGGTATAATTTTCCATGTATTCAAACCTCCTTATGTAACCTTAAGAAAATATCTATAGTCTCCTTCGTATAGGTTCCAAGTATTCTTATTACATTTATCCCAAACTGTTTTGTATTTTTATTGGGATACTTTTCCATTATATTTAAAAATAGGTTATAAAGAAAGATAACTGTTTTGTATGTTTGTAACTAATCAGTTTCCTAAGCTTTTACTAATTCCAATACTTTTTCAGTTGTTCTCGAGTTTTCTGATTAGATGAAGATAGGTCAATTCAAATGAGCCTCCTAGCCTTCCCCCCACACCTCAAAAACTTCTTTCTTCTTGCTTCTGTATTCATGCATTATTTTACTTCTTCCAGAAGATGTGGTGGGCTAATCTGATTGGTCAGGATCCAGGAGAGTTGATTGGATCCAATAGCAATGGAAATAGTCTGATGTCTCTTTTTTGTGTGTTATATTTATCCAATTTTGGTTATCAGGATTATACTAGCTTCGAAAAACATCACCCCAAATTGGGAATCTTTCCATCTTTTTTTAATGAAAGAGTTGAAAGAACATGGGTATTGTTTGTTCCTTAAAGGATCCATCTGTTAAATTCATGTAAGTATATTAAACATGGTAGAGGTGTTTCCTTTTTTCTAATGAAGTCAATTTTGATTATTTATATCCTCTACAAACTTTATCAATTTTATTCAAAATTTTAATGGCATTTAAAAATAATTTTAGACTATCACTACATGTTATGAACTCTTTTTCATTTCTAAAGGAGGATAGCCCTGTCCCCTTACCATCCCACTCTTATTCTCTCACTTTCTCTCCTTTTTCCTCAAGATGCATACGTTTCTTCAAGGTATATGATTATTATATAGAACAACTTTATTTTTGTTTATTAACAATTCTCTCTTTACTTTCTAATTCATTCATCGTTTTTATTCCTTTCTCCTACTTAGGACTATTTTTTTTAAATTTCCTAACTTTTTAAATTTAATAATTATTTCATCTACATTTATTCTTTGGTATATAAAAATAAAAGTATTTATGACAATGTAATTTCCTTTGAGTGCAGCTTTGATCACATCTCATAAAATTGATCTATGGAGCTTTTAGAGTAGCTATTCTCTAAAAGTCTGTAACTACAGTGCTCGTTTCCTCTATAATCTGAAGTTTATTTAGAATGATATTTTAGAATTTCCAAGGGTTATTTTTTAATTAAAATGTGTGTTATTAATTTTCATTTTCATTGCTTTGACCACCCGTCATCCTGTTTAAGGACATCTGCTTTTTAAAAAGGTGGAATTGAGCTGTATTTTCTCTAGTATCTTTAATTATTCTACCTCTAAGTAATCCTTGCTTTCTCTGATCCCCTATGATACTCGGCTTGGATTGCTTGATGTCATAGTTTATTTTCTTTTGCCTGTGTCTTATGTCCGTCTCTCTCACTCTGTAAGTAGTACAAGCAACTTGAGGATAGAGATCACATTTTATAATTCTTCGCATCTCCCATTACATCTAACACCTCGAGCACATTAAGTAATCAATAAATATAGGGGTACCACTTTATGTTTCAGGGATGGTGAAACTGATACACGATGTAGAGAGATCAAAAACTTTGCTAAGTGATTATGTGGTTAGCCATTTTACTAAAATACATCTACATTATGCATTCTTTTGTCCTGAAAACTATTGCTCTCCTGACAATAATCATGATCATGGTGATTAATATGATTATTAATACTGACCACTGGTCCAGCACATCTACATTCCGGCACTGCTTTTAAGAACTTTATATGCTGCATCTCACTCCATAATGGTCACAAAAGCTCTCCCAGGTAAATATGATAATTATCCTCATTTCCCAGATGAGAAAAATGGAGCTTAATCAAGACCATGCCCAGGATCTTCCAACTGGTGAAGATGAAGCCTGGATTAGATTTCACATTTGTCTTTAAAAAAATATATTTTTTTCACATTTGTCTGTTCCTTCCATTCCTGGTGCCCACCAGTTTCTGTACATTCATTTTCCCAGGTGCTCCCTCAATCCCTCTTTTAGTCCATCCCCCATTCAAACAACTAAATGCCTGTTGGTTTACTTTGCCAGGAACTGTACTAAAAAACAGGAACATAAATGTGAATAAAACAGAGCCCCTGCTTTTGGTGACCTTCCAGAGTCCAAGGGAGCCTTTTCTTTGACATACACCAAGTTTTAAAATGTTGCAGAATGTGCTAATTGTATCTGGGCTTCCCTGCCGTTTCTCTTTTTCCCTGTTCTCTGTTCCCTTGATGTTCAGGTGTTTACTTTAGGGTTCAACTTATCCAAGTTGATTCAGATCCCGGCTGCCAAAACTGGGGCAAGTGAAGTCATTGTATGCTCTTTGTATGTGCAGAAAGAACCCAGGGTTTTAATAGCCTTTCCCCACCCACCTTCAACTTGGTTTCCCTCAGGACAATAACAGAAGCTTTAAAGCCAAAGACAATTATGACAATGTTATTACTTCTTATGGAGAAAATTGATGTTCCCAGCCTGAAGTAGGTGCCAGACTTCTGAAAGTTACACAGAAATCACTCTTGGAGGTGGGAAAGACAAGCTCCAGAACATGTTTTATGGGGAAGAATCCACCAGGGTCTTTGTTTGCTCAGACTGTTTGGTCATTTGGGCTCAGAATAGGCTTCACGAACTCTCCATGAGATCTTTGCTGCTACCCGTTGTCATTCACACCCCGGCTGAGAGCCCACACAGATGCGACCTCACTGCAGGGCGGGCACCGGGCACTGCCTAGAGGGATCAAGCTTGGACCAGAGGATCAAAATGAAGGGGGTCCTTGTTGCAGCAAATGTTGAGCAAGTAACGAATCATGGAACTTTACATCAAAAACTAGGGATGTACTGTATGGTGACTAATATAATATAATAAAAAATATTATTATTAAAAAAAAATGAAGGGGGTCCTGCTGGAACCTGCCTCTTGGATTTGAAGTCTTCACGGGTTTTAAATTTGGCTAAGAGATTTCAGCTGACCAGATGGTCCTCACCATGGTCAGTGCCACCTCATAATTTTCTGTCCCTTCACTTACTTTTTTTCTCACTATGTAAAACTCATCTATGTGTGGTTTTCCTCTCAATTAAAAACCAAAAGGCAGTTACTTAGTTTTGTTTACTACTGTATCCTTAATGCAAGAATGGTGTCCAACAGAGAGTCTGCTCCCAACATCTATTCGTTCAATGATAAAATGGATGATGAGGAATCGTCATGACCAGACGATACTTTTGTGTTCTTTTATGTCCTGCCACCTTCTCCAGCTTCTTGATCATCACGATCATGACCTTTACCATCATCAGTATGTCAGTGACACATCACAAATCCCATGCTCCCCTCCTTTCGTCACCTCCCTGATATTCTCAGCTCTTACTCCTGTTCGGGGTGAGGTGCACCGGAAGATGAACACCCCCAGCCCACAGATGAGGGGGGTGAGCTGCAAATTGACAAATCAACTCACTTTGGGACTCAGTCTGGGCTGCCGCTTTGTTTGTTCCTCTCTTGGCAAGGATTATTTGTGAATGGTTTTTTTTGTTTTTGTTTTTTTTTGTAAAGCAAAGTCATTTCCTTCTTTGTTCCCTGATAGTACTTCACACAGTGCCTGCGGCATTGGAGGTACTTCAGAATATTTACTGAAGGACCAAATGGCACCAGAGTCCTTCATGATTTGGCCTCTAGCATCTACTTCAGTCTTTGCACTCATGCATCCCAGTACCCTTGGGGGTATACTTGACAATTCTTGCTGTTGCCCATGACCTTTTAGCACTGATCTGCCTGCCCAGAGTACCCTTTCTTACACCCCTCTGTTGCTGCCCAAACTGCTTATTTAATGAAAGCTTTTCAGGCTCCCCCAGCTTAGATTGGCCACCGTTCCCTTGAATGATATCATACCCTATAACCATTCCTTAATGCCTCTTTGGAAAATTAGTTAAGTGATAGACTGTAAGCCCCAAGAGGGTGGCAGGCATATCAATATTGCTCCTCACTCTATTCTGCCCCAGGACCTAGCAGTGACTGCTAATGGCAGGTAGCATTTACTGAGCGCTTACTGTATACCAGACACTAGGTTTGTTGGTGTATATAGATTATCTAATTTAATCCTCATAATAATCCCAGGAAGCAAGTATCATTATTGTCCACATTTTATGAATGAGAAAGTAAGGTTTATAGTTGTTAAACATAAGACGTCAAAGCCACCTTCTAGTGCTATCAGTAAACAGGGAACACATTCAAACACTTTTGCCAATGCTCAATTAATGTGGCTTAAATCATGTAAAAATTACATGGAATGATTTCTAATCTCCAAGTCATTGTGTTTTATGCTTGACGTGACTTGGGACAGGTATCTTCCCCCCACCTCGTTGAGTAATATACTTTGCTCAAGTAGAGGGCCCCTTCATATCCAAGACCTCCTGCTTCTTTTGTGTTTAAAATTAAGGGAAACTGGCTTCCATATTAGTAACAGCTCTTTCTGTACCTGTTCTGGTGCGAAGGTATGGTGGGTGGTATTCTCCACAAGGTTACATGATTAACTTGTCTTTCTTCTCTAAACACATTTCCTGTCTCACAAAGGCTGCCCAGTGGCAAGTCTCAATTGCAAAGATTGTGGGCCATTTTCTGAGTCCTCTGCAAGCTGCCTTCACACGAATATACGCTATGAAGGTGGTATTACCCACACAGGCTCTCTCCTTCAATATACTTAACCAAGTCATAAAAGCTTTTGCCTCTTTTCTTAGAATCTAGGCTAAGAAAAGTAGTTCTTACTAACCTCTCCAAATCCATAAGTATAATAAGGATTTCCTTGTGTTCATGGCACTGTTTTTAGACTTGCAGAATAAAATAGATGCATACAATGGTATTTCTTTTCCTTTGGCTCCTGGAAAAATCAAGAAGTCATCAGGACTTGGGATGAAGAGAAAGAATATACCTGCTTTGTTTGTTTTTGTTTCTTCCAAATACGGTCCTTGTCAAAACACAGCGAGTGTAAGCAGGGCTCCACAGCTCTCGAATATTCCTGTCTTGTGCCAACCTATTTAAAGGAGGGTTGGGAATCTCTTTGAGATTCTGTAGTATAATTAGCCGTCAATAGTGAGCGAAGAAATAAATTGACAAACAAAGCTGCCATGTGTTAAGAGAAGATTCTATATCCCATTTTATAGAAAAGACTACTGTAGCCCTGAAAAAGTTAGTTATGTGCACTCTGCTGTAAAGCCTGGTGGTTTGGGACATAGACTTTAGAATCCGGAGTCATGGCTCTGCTACTTACCATTGCATGACCTTGAGTATGTAACCTCTCAAAATGTTGATCTTCTCATCTGCAAAATGGTGATAATAATGGCACCTATCTGAAATAATAGAATTAGAGACTGAAAGGTTATTTCTATCTTATTCAGATATATCTCTAGTGCCTAAAATGATGCTTACATATAGAAAACAGAATATATCTGTGCAATGGAGAGCAATAACTAACACAGAGCAAATATAGGAAGTCTTAAAAAGATGTTGGCTATTATTATTATCATTATTATTATTATTACCACTGTCCAGGTGAATGGTAGAAGCAGGAGGCAAAACCAGGTCTCCGTTGACTCCGAGAGCAAACACGGGCAGTTCTTCCTTGGTGTTGCCCCTTCCCTCTCTCTCATTCTTTATCTCCTTCCACCACCCACGAAGAACTTCATCCCTCAATCACTGAAGTGACTTTCCAAATAGACTCCCTCACTTATTTCATTCTGTACCCAATTGCCTAAAATAAACTCAATCAAAAACCTTGAAACGTTCCAATTATCTACACAGAAAATACACAGATTCTGTAACCTAAGTCTCAATGTCCCTCTTTTTGTCTAGACCCACTCTCATATCTCCCCTTCCTCTCCATGATGGTTTTATTACAAACTGTATCTACCAGACTGAGCAGCTCCATGTGCCCCAGAGTCCTGCCTCTGCCTGCCCTCCATCATTCCTTCTACTGTCCTGTTCTTACCTTTTTTCTCAGTCAGACCAAACTCAGCTCACTCTTTAAGCCTCAGCTCAATGAAACATTCTCTAACCACCTTAACCACAGCTATCATGTGCTTCTTTCAAATTTGACATTTCAACCTATGCTACTACTATGGCCTTTTCTTTATTTTAAAACATGCTTGTGGTCAAATTTTCCATGCTATGTGTATTACTGATTTTCAAACAAGTGTGACTTCCTATTCCTTGGATAGGCATATGCTAGTTTTAGCTGTAGTATAATGATTAAGCAAGCTATTCTGTGAATATCCATTTCCTTATCTATAAAATGGAAATAGTAGTACATACATTTCTGGATTGCTGTGAAAGGTACAACAATAAATGTAATGTGTTCCTTCCATTGAGTACCTTGCACGTAAAGTGTAGTGGCTACGGGTGTTAAATATAATTTGTTTGCTAAATTTGAGTAAAGATGAGCAGAGCATGTTCTAAAAATACCAAGGAATACTGGGAAAAGTTGTTGGGGTTTTTGGGTTTTTCTTTTTTGTTTTTTGTGGTTTTTTTTTCAATTTATAAAACCAGCCCCATGTTCTCTCTCTTGTCTTTGGTGGAACCTAATTTCCTAAATATCAGGTGACCCTAAATTAATGATTAGTCCAGTTTCATGTGAAAAATATAAAGTCCGTCATGACTTCCCTCATTAACAAAACTCTTTCACCCCCGTCCTTAGCTTTGCTTTCTTATTTCTGTCCTAATAACCCAGCTAAGGACTAGGACGTGTACAAAGCAGACCAGACGGTGCTCTGGAGTTGGAGAGCCCACAGACACTTCACCTCACCTCACCTCCCTTTCTGCGGGGGGTGCCTCCCAGAAGGCCTGTCCAGGGTGTCTCCTTTTTTTTTTTTCTTTTTTCTTTTTTGGTTCTGCCTGTTTTGATAAGATTAGTTTTTACGCTAAGCCTGGAAGCGGAAGGGCCAGGATAATGTCGGGGGGGCTGGCCCTTATGCAATTTCCTATTGTTGACTAGCAATGGAACAGAGAAATCTTCCTGGCAGTTTTATGAGATTGAGATTTCTCACTCTCAAAGGTCAAGGAGGAAGAGCTACAGGGGTGGGAAAGAGATTGCAATGAACTCCAACCTTGGAAGGAATCACAGTCTCACAGGCTTGGCGCCACACTTCCTGGAGCCCCCTCTCCTGGAAGACAGAGGGAAACGTGTGGGCCCTGCACACCTGAGGTGTACCTGCTGGAGGGCTGCTCCAGCAAAGCACTGGCTTGGGCTATTAACCCTTCGAGAGCTTCCCCCACTATGGCCGACAATGAGCATCTTAACAACAACGCTTTCCCCACCAACCAGGGCTTGACAGCTCCAAACCTCCTGTGAGTCATACGGGGAAAATGTCCTCAAGTCGTAGCAAAGTGTATTTCTATGACTTTAATACTAGTAGGCACCAGAGTGCTGGGTTTGCATCAGGCCTTGGCTGCCTTCTTCTAGTGGGGAAACAAACCTTTTAGACAGTCACAGTCTTAGGCTCTTGAAATTATCTGTATGAGAACCGCTTGAGGTTTAAACCATTGCTTAAAATGTAGCTTTCTGGGACCCCACTGCAGACCTTCAGGATCGAACTCTCTGAGGGACTGGCCTAGGAGTCTGCATTTGACAAACTCCCCCAAACTTCAGTGTGGGGGTAACTGAGGTTCTCCAGGCTGCTGAGGACTGAGTTCTTATGACTTTCTGTGTTATGAAACTATGGCTTTGTTTTTCTTCATTATTCATTGCCTGGAGGAAATTGACTCCCAGTTTTAATCTGATCTGGAAGAATACACACATTTCACAAATTGTATCACTTTTGCATTCATTCTTTAACACATACACCTGTTGAGCACTTTCTATGTGCCAGGAACAATACTAGAAGACTGGCTATGAAGAAGAATAAGACATGGTCCTTGAATTCAAGGAACTTCTGATCTCTTAAGAAAACATATATGTGCAATTAGGTATTAGAGGAGCTCTGAAAGAGGTCCACAAAAATAAAATAAAACCAGAAAGGAGAGAACAATCAATTATACCTGGGGAACATGGCAGTCATCAGAAATATCTTCACATAGTGAAAGGTGTGTAGGTATTCACCAACCAGACAAGTTGGAAGAAAGGTAACATTCTAAACTGATGGGGCAAAGACATAAATTCTAAAATAGCAAGACTTCCTAGGAACTGAAGGTGGTTCAGCATAGCTGGAACACAAGACGATGGGGAGAGGAGAAGGACATAGCAATAAATGATGCCTGGGAGACAAGGAGGAGCCAGATTATAGATATCTGTGCTAAGTAATTTGATTTTTTTTAATTGAAATATCCTTGGCTTACAATGTTACATTGGTTTCAGGTATATAACATTGTGTTTCACAGCTCTGTACATTTTGGTATGCTCACCACAAGTATAGCTACCGTCTGCCACCATATGATACTATTACAATGTCATTGACTATATTCTCTATTCTGTACTTTTATTCCTGTGACCTATACAAAGAATTTGAAATTTATCTTTTAGGATTGTTTTCTCAAAGTGTGGACCTCAGGATTCCACAGTAGAATCACCCAACTGAATCAGAATTTCCAGAGGTGAGACTTCATACTAGGTATTTTTAGGAGCATCTCACATGACCAGTACATTAAGTTTGGAACCCACTGTTTGGTAACGTGGAGCCATTGGAGGATTTTGTGTAGAGGAGAGAAATGATCAGAAAGACTGTTCATCAGGATGGATGATGGATGAGTTGGACTGAGTTTGGAGGCAAAGAGAGTCCAGGAGGTTAGTTAGCAGGCCATAGCAATTCTCCAAGTGAGAGACGCTAAGGGATTCAGCTAATAAGGATGGGAGATGGATTAGAAGGTGTGCTAAGAAGGTAGGATTTATTTATTTTTAATTTTTTTAAATAATAATTTTTATTATGTTAGTTACCATACAGTACCATACAGTACATCCTTAGCCCATGATTCATTATTGTTGACGTATAACACCCAGTGCTCCATACAATATGTGCCCTCCTTAATACCCATCACCGGCCTATTCCAATACCCCACCCCCCCTCCCCTCTGAAGCCCTCAGTTTGTTTCCCAGAGTCCACAGTCTCTCATAGTTCATTCCAGGGGGTTTACCCCCCCTTCATTCTTCCCTTCCTTCTCCTACCGATCTCCCTGCTATTTCTTATGTTCCATAAATGAGTGAAACCATATGATAATTGTCTTTCTCTGCTTGACTTATTTAACTTAGCATAATCTCCTCCAGTCCCATCCATGTTGCTGCAAATGTTGGGTAATCGTTCTTTCTGATGGCTGAGTAATATTCCATTGTATATAATGGACCACATCTTCTTTCCAGTCGTCTGTTGAAGGGCATCTCGGCTCCTTCCACAATTTAGCTATTGTGGACAATGCTGCTATGAACATTGGGGTGTACGGCCCTTCTCTTTACTACGTCTGTCTCTTTGAGGTAAACACCCAGTAGTACAATTGCTGGGTCATACCCAAATGGAAAAAGAGAGATTTCTGAGAAGGCATTGCAGTCAAGTGCAAAGCTCAGTATTTGTTGAAATTCTTAGCCACTTTACTGGGGTCATTTCTATCTTGTATGACAAAGAAAAGAAATGTTCTTTCATCAGAACTTTCTTTGTAAAGGCAGACACCCTTATTCATTCTTGTGCAAGCACATGAGTGTGCATGAAAAGCCACAGTAGTTTCAGAACAATTGCAGGTGATACTATAGATGATGCTGAAAGCAACTGTCTCTTTTCAGAGACATAATTCTGCCTCGCACTTCCAAGAGTGATGAGGTTGCAATGTTTTCACAGCCACCATAACAAAATGCCAGACTTGGTGTCTTAAACAAGAGAAATTTATTTTCTCACAGTTCTGAAGGCTAGAAGTTCATGATCAAGGTGCCAGAAAAATTTAGTTTCTGGTGAGAGCTCTCCCCTTAGATTGCAGATGGCCACCTTCTCACTGTGTGTGCTCACATGGCCTTTTCTTTGTGTGTGTTCAGAATGAGAGGGAGAGAGAGAGAGACAGAGAAGGAGGGAAGAAAGACAGAGCACATGATTTCTCTTGTGTGTCCTCTTACAAGAACACTAATCCTACTGGATCAGTGCCCCACCCTTATGACCTCACTTAACCTTAATTACTTCCTTAGAGGCTCCATCTCCAAACATAGCCACATCAGGCGTTCATTCAACATATGCATTTTCAGGGGACACAAACATTCAGTCCACAACATTCCACCCCTGGTTCTTCTTATATGCAAAATACATTCATTTCATTGTAACAGACCTAAATGTCTTAATTTATTCCATTATCAGCTCTAAAGCCTAAGGTCCAAAGTCTCATCTAAATATCTAAATCAGGTATTGGTGAGACTTGAGGTATGATTCATTCTGAAGCAAAATTCCTCTCCAGCTGTGAAACCATCCAAATTATGTGCTTCTAAACTAGAATGCTGGAACAGACTAAGGATAGATGCTCCCATTTCAAAAGAGAGACATTCCCGTTCCAAAAGGGAGACACATTCTAAGCAATTCCCAAACCTAGCAAGGTAAAAACTCTATTATACTTTAAACCCTGATAGTAAAGGTGCCTGGGTGGCTCAATTGGTTAAACATCTATCTGCCTTCAGCTCAGGTCATGATCCTGGAGTCCCAGGATCAAACCCCACATTAGGTTCCCTGCTCAGCAGGGAGTTTACTTCTTCCTCTACCCCTCATGCCACTCATGTTCTCTCTCTCTCTCTCTCTCTCAAATAAATAAAATCTTTAAAAAACAAAAACTAAAAAACATTTATAATAATCCTCTTTGGCTTAATGACCACCTTTTGGACCCACTGGGGCAATGATCCTGTCCCCAAGGCTCTCCAGGCCATTCCTGCCTGCCAAGTTTTCAGGTGTAGGCTCTTTGGCCTTTTGAAACCAAGGAGGTGGCCCCACCCTTTGAAATAGAGGGAACAACCCTTATGATCTCTGAATCACTTTTTAGGTCTTTCTTCCCTTTTTTTAAAGAACAGTACACATTCATAGCCAAATAGCTTTATTGTTGCATTCTTTAGAATCCAAAAAATTCAATAGACTTCCTTAATTTTGTCCAGTCTCCAACTGGGTTTGAATCTCTTATGCACTAATTACTAGCTGTGTTGGGTTGGCAATCCATACTTAGTTTCTCATTTGCACGTTGTGTATTTATACCTATTTCATAGGGCTATTTATTCAGCCATCAACTCATTCATTCAACAAATATTTATTTATGTTTCATTTCATAAATGACATGGTGGAGAAAAACAGAGTCCCTGCTCTCATGGGAACTCATATGGAAGGATACAGACAGTGAAACAAATAAACACATGGTAACAATGCTAAGGGGCAAAATAAAAGTAAAATAAAAGAGACCAAGAGGCGCGCCTGAGTGGCTCAGTCCTTAAGCGTCTGCCTTAGGCCCAGGGTGTGATCCCAGTATCCTGGGATCAAGCCCCACATCGGACTTCCTGCTCCGCCGGGAGCCTGCTTCTTCCTCTCCCACCCCCCTGCTTGTGTTCCCTTTCTCGCTGTGTGTGTCTCTCTCTCTGTCAAATAAATATATAAAACCTTTAAAAAAAAAAAAAGAGAGAGACCAAGAGCTACAGGACAGGAGTGGTACATTTTAGGAGGTGAGGCCGGTAAGCCTCTCTCGGAATGTGACATCTGGACAGAGATATGAATGAAGTAAGGCAGTGACACAGCCGAGTGTTTGGAGGATGAGTGTTCCAGGGAGAGTAAGCAGTGAAAGCGAGAAAGCCCTGAGATAGGATAAGGCTCGACTTGTGGAAGGATCAGCAAGGAGGCTAGTGGCTGCAGCAGCTCTAGCAAGGAGTGGCTGGAGCAAAAAAGTGAGCAACAGAGAGAAGAGTTATTCCCTCTGCTTAGGTAAGTAGCTAGCCATTAGATATCTGGGAAAGGAACCTTCTAGGCAGAGGGAACAGTGGGTATGAAGGTTCTAAGGTGAGAGGGTGCTACCATGTTTGAGGAGGAGCCAGAGGACCAGAGTGGCTGGGGTGACTCCACCAAGGTATAAACTGGAAAGAGATGAGATCAGAGGAAAAAGAGAGCCAGCTCATACGGGACATCTCAGGCCATGAAATGAACAGTGGGTTTAATTCTGAAAAGGGAGGTGTCATTGGAGCACCCTTGGCAGAGGAATGGCACAATCAGTCTTACAGTGTGATGGAGTCATTCTGGCTTTGAAATGGACAATTTAACATAGGGGTCAAGTATGAAAACTAAGAGATCACTAAGGAGACTAAAGCAATAATTGAGGCAAGAGATGATGATGGCTTGGTCAAGGTCCTAGCAGAGGAGGTGGTGAGGGTGAGACGTGTTCAGATTCCAGATACAATTTACAATCGGAACTGATAGGCTTCACTGCTGGATTGGATGAGAAGTGACCATTTCCAGTGTAGAACACCTCTAGTTACAAAGGGAAGCGTGTTTCCCCTAGTGGACTGTGTCATAGAAGCTTTTAAATATTTTCATTTGGCAAGAAAATGGTGAGGGGAGACCCGAGAAGACATTCTGGATTCTGCAACCAGGGGGTCCATCACTAGGGATGGTTCCCGAGTCACCATGGATGTTCCTGTTGATCCAAAGAACAGGCAGCTCCCATCTTCAGAGGAAATACAATTGCCTTCTCCACGTGACTGTCTCTCATACCTATCCTACTCTTAGCCTTAAAGCAGACCAAATCTTATCCAGAACCATAAAGACCTCCCAGCTTCTTACCCTGGAGGGGAAGACTACAAAGAAATGAGAGGAGCATAGGTCTTTCCTGATTGTACAAAGTATGGTAAAATGGTTCTTCTGTAGTAAAGGTTCTAGAGCAGGAGGCTACAGGAGAGGATTTCTTGGGCAATTGTATCAAATGCCATAGCTTAAAGCTATGCGGAATGGAGAGTTCCCTTTTATGGGATAATAATTAGTTCACTGTTCTTTTGCCAATCTGGGCATGCTTGCTGGGCTCCAGGCTTCAGTCTTCTACCAGAATTACCCACAAAGCAGGTCAGGTCCCACAGAACTGGGAGAAGCAAGGGTGGGTATTCAGATACAGGTCCATTTGTTCCAGGCTGTAACAGGTCTCCTGCAAGGCTGGGCTCTGCTGAAGGGTACACCATATCTCTGTTCCTTCTCCATACTTCTCTCCCAGCAAGACAGCTGCCAACTCTCAGGCACAGAAGCACGACCATCTCCTTCTCAGAGCGGGCTTTTCTTTTTCCTGCCTGCTTAGAGCACTGCATCAAATTTTATTATTATTCCACGTATTGACAATAACATTAATTTCTAAAAGATTGTTGTCATTTTATACACAATAAAATAGCATGAACTCAGGGAATAGTTTTTTTTATAAAGGATGATTCAGAAGGGCCTCAAAAACTTCCTTTTTTTACTGGGCAGTAATACCTAGTGCTTCTAGAGGGTTTCTTTTTCTTGACAACAGAAACGAGATTTAAAAGGGTAACCATTCTGACATAAATGCTTTCCAGATTAAAATGCCATTTGTTGCTGAGCAAATAAGATGTCCTTGCAGACCCGTATTTCGTTGAGTTCTGAGAGTGTCTGGACTTTTATCACCTTGTTAATTAGGAATGGGAAATTCAGAGTAATTGACCAAAATAGTGGCTTCTCTTTGGGACTAGATATGAAATGATTAGGAAAGTAAGGCAAGCACCTGCTATGGCGAGAGGGAGAAAGTATGAAAGTGCCCACTTGAAGACTAAAAGCATCAATGAATGAGGAACAAACAGGTTGTGACAAATGTGTGGCAGCCACATACCTGTCCTGAGATAGTTGATGTCCATCTCTTGGGTCAGAATAACTGTTATTTCTTCAGCTCCAACCAGGGTACCCAGTTCAGATTCATATCTCAATAAATATTTGTAGATTAAATGCATAAGGGTTAACTTGGCACCAGAAGTTGTGGATATAATAAAAGCTTGGCTCAGATCCAGGATGAACAATGTCTTCAGTGATTTTGATTTTGACTGTGCTCTAGGACAAGAGTGGAGGTTTATGTTAGTAGTAGAAGAGGAAGGCTTGAAAGATCCAGTCCAAGCCTCAGGAAAACCAGATCAAATCACAATTTTTTAGGGCAATGTCACAGCAGAGTAGTGATAGGAGCCATTTATCTTCCATTCAGTTTCTTAGACACAGGCCAGACCCCTATTGGCTATGCACGGACTGATTTTTTCCCCTTTTATCCAGCTCATATACATACGCTTTTGGTCAAAAGGTGTCCCAGGAAAAGATGTGTGGGTGTGTCAGTGAGACTCATGCTTACTGCTAGAGAAAATATCAAAGCAATCGTCCTACAGTAATAAAATGGACTAAAAGTGACATTTTGTTGCTGAAATATGTGCTAAAAGGAAGTTGTTGAACCACTCTTCCTAAGCTGAATATGTTTATCTCCTCCCATTCAGCTATAGAGATGGGCCATCCAGAACCTTGGCCTGTTTGGCCTCATTACTTGGTCCTACCAGACTGGAACCTCTTTTTCACCTCCTCTTAGGGTAGCTCAACAAGACTATCCTCCCTAAACAAACACTGCTCGAGGAAGGGATTGGGAAATGTTTTGTTTAGGCAAAATACCTCTAATTTGCATTTCTCTCTTCAGTCCTTATACTATTGGTTGAGCAAGAACATTAAGGATCTCATAATCAGTCCTAAATCTCTATTTATTTGATTTTAAATTTACTTCCTGGACTTGAATACTTTACAGGATAAGAATTCCCAAACTGATAGAAAAGGATACACAGCATATACCACTCCTATTCAACATTGTACTGAACGTACAATAACAATAATAATATGCTGTGAATTATCTAAGAAAGGAAGGGATAAATATACACATATTTATATGAAAGAAATGGAAAGATAAACTAAAAATTTAAGAAAATTTTTGACCAATAGTGAAAAGTAGGGGCATGAATAGAAACTAGACTTCTTTGAAGTACTTTATTTGTAGATTTTATAGATGTTTTATTTAATTATAAAACAAAGTTTATCTTTAAAAAAACAATTCCTAAAAATCAAAAGTAAAATGAACAACTAACATGACTGTGTTTAAAGCTGGTGGAATAATCACCCAGAAAGAAAGTTCAAAGTCATTCGNCTGCTTGTGTTCCCTCTCTCGCTGGCTGTCTCTATCTCTGTCAAATAAATAAAAAAAAAAATCTTAAAAAAAAAAATAATAAAGCTGGTGGAATAATCACCCAGAAAGAAAGTTCAAAGTCATTCAAAAACATGGTTAATGGACTGTGTATCACTGATGGGGGATAAATGAGTGCCCAACCCCCCAAATCTTGAATACCATATCAGCAATAACATTGGTGTTATTATTCCAAGGTAGGTTTCATGTGTGTTAAAGAATAAATCCAAAGAATGTTTATGTTTATATGTTTGAGAATTGAGACCTTAGTGATTTTGATAGTAGGTAAAAACATCAGGTTAAGTACAATCCTGTAGTTCTACAATCAGATTGTTAGAATTAGTACAATCTCATTAAATGGTGGATCTTAAAAATCATGTTTTTTTTTTTAGTTCTAGCAAATGAAATTACTAGAAATCATGACCAACTCAGTAGGTCTAATTACCACAGGTACCCAGATTATGATTTCTAAGTATCATTTCCATTAAAACGACCAGGTATCCTTGAAGGAGTGACTATTTCTAGGTTCACAGAAGAAAGTGTTCAAGATTATCCTGGAATATTTTATCATACAGAGTGCAAGGGAACTGTCAAAGTCAATTAGGGTCATCACAAAAGAACTTAGGATCCAATCTGATTAAGTTCCTACTGATCAAAGGAGCAATGTGTCCATCAGTAACAATACTAACTGCAGTAGACTAAAGGACATTAAATATGTTGGCATCGATGAGTTCACACTAATAGCATTAATGAAGATGACAATGATAAAATCAATAAAATTGTTGTTGATCTTTTCAAGATGGTAAAGAACTCTTCATTATTTTGGAAGCTGGTAATTAAAGAAAGAATCAAGATTTATCTTATCTTTCTTCAAAATATATACCTCAGGATGACAAAATAGTTAATAAGAAAATTTTTCTTTTTTGACATTTTCAGCTAACAATGAAGAGGGAAAAATAGAATTACAAATCATCAATTTATAACCCCTCTTGAATTAATGGTTCCAGACATAGATTACCAATGGCTGCTACCATCACAAAAAGAGAGAACTATATGTTTTGTACTTCCTGGTGGAAGTTTACTTGTAAAACAGACCTGCAACCACAAAAATGAGAAAATCAAACCTGGATCTGATCAAACCTCTAGATCTAACTATGAATTAATGGGAAGTTAGCACTGTGGTAGAGTGATCGTTTCATTAAATTTAGTGGTTAATGTAATTTAACTTCTAGTCTGAATGTGTCATTACCAGGTAATTAGAAGATAAATACAGAAACCATAGATCTTCCCGTCTCCAAGATTTCCAAAACCTGTGTGTGTGTGTGTGTGTGTGTGTGTGTGTGTGTGTGTGTGTGAGAGAGAGAGAGAGAAAGAAACAGAGACAGAGATAGAGAGAGAGACCATCATTGAATGAGTATTTCCAATTTCCCAGGAACACTAATAAATACTTTGTGTATGTTCTATCATTTAATCCTTGCACCAACTCTGTGAATTACCTTATTTGACAGGTAGTGCTCTGCAAAGTTAAGTAACTTATTTGAGTTTATAGCTTCCTGATTCTCAAGCCCATGTCATATCCATTACAATGTAATTACTTCCCTCTCTAAATGACTATAAAAAGAGTTTGAAAACTGGTGGTCTATGGGCTCAATGTGGCATGCAGACATGTTTCATTTGTTTTGAAGACTCACATAGGGTTATCTATCTATTTTTTTATTTTAGGTATTTCAGATTTTAGATATTTTTATATATTTAGATTTTTAAATTTAGATATTTTTATAATCCAGATCATTGGATTCTTCTGGAAAATAAAGAGATTGGCAGAAGATGTCACATATTCTTGCCTGACAACATACAGCTCAAATGAGTAGAAGCTGCTCTTGTTAGGTTGTAGAAGTACTCTGGAGTTTGCCACAATCCCCACCAATCCTTATTGCTTATTTCACAGACCCAGTTTTATCTATCATCATTTCCTACTGGATCCACTAGCCTTTTATGTTTGTAAATCCTGATCCATACCACAGCATTTCACTAACTATTCATAAGGCTTTCTCATATACTGTTTAATGTCATAGTTATTAGTCTATGCAACTCATCTCTATAATCAGACCGTAAACTATTAGAAATTTCATATTATTTTGTATATTCATAGTGTAAACTGTTTAGATATCTAATGAACAAATAAATTAGTTGATTAATGAAAAGTAAAATGGGTGGTTGCTAAAATATAGCTGGTTGTTATAGTCTTAGTTGATTTCAGAAGACTTCCAAACACTCATTCAAAATGAACTATCATGAGAATGTTCCGTGGGCATTAGAATAGAATGAGTATTCTTTGGTTCTGGGGTGTAGTGTTCTATATATATCTATGAGGTCCAACTCGTTGAGTATGGCATTCAAAGCCTTTGATTCTTTGCTTAGTTTTTGCCAGAGTGTTCTGTCTATTTCTGATAGTGGGGTGTTGAGGTCCCCTACTATTAATGTATTTTTATCTATATGTCTCTTTATTCTGGTTAAGAGTTGGCTTGTGTATCTTGCTGCTCCCCTGTTGGGGGCATATATATTTATAATTGTCATATCCACTTGTTGGATACATCCTTTAAGAATAATATAGTGCCCTTCTGTGTCTCTAACTATAGTCTTTAGGTTAAAATCCAATCTATCTGATATGAGAATTGCTACCCCAGCTTTCTTTTGAGGTCCATTTGCATGAAAGATGGTACTCCATCCCTTTACTGTCAGTCTGAATGTATCTTTGGGTTCAAAATGAGTCTCTTGTAGACAGCAAATGGATGGGTCATTTCTTTTTATCCCTCTGCAACCCTGTGGCATTTTATGGGGGCATTCAAGCCATTAACATGGATAGTGATTATTGAGAGAGATGATTTTAATGATGCCATGTTGCCAGTAAAGTCTTTGTTTGTATCGGTTGTGACTTTCTGTTCTGTATCACTCTTGGGGCCTTTTTACCTTTATAGAACCGCCCTTAATATCTCCTGTAGGGCTGGTGTCATGGTTATGAAATTGGTTAATGACTGGCAATTCTGGAAGGTTTTTATTTCTCCATCAGTTCTGAATGACAGCCTTGCTGGATAAAGGATCCTTGGCTGCATGTTTTTCTCTGAAAGAATTTTAAAAATGCCCCCCAAACCCTTTCTCTCATTCCAGGTCTGTGTAGACAGGTCTGATGTAATTCTAATACCTTTGCCTTGGTACGTGAGAAATTTCTTTGCCCTGGCTGCTTTAAAACGGTATCCTTGGATCCAATATTTGCGAATTGCACTATGACGTGACATGTTCTGGGACACAAAGCAAGTCTCAACATATACCAAAAGATTGAAATTATCCCATGCATATTCTCAGACCACAATGCCCTGAAATTGAAACTCAACCACAAGGAAAAATTTGGAAGAAACTCAAACACTTGGAGGTTAAGAACCATCCTGCTCAGGAATGACTCGATAAACCAGGAAATCAAAAATCAACTTAAACAATTTATAGAGACCAACGAGAATGAAAACACAATGGTCCAAAACCTATGGGATACTGCAAGACAGTCCTAAGGGGGAAATACATAGTCATCCAAGCCTCACTCAAAAGAATAGAAAAATCTAAAATGCAGTTTTTATATTCTCACCTCAAGAAGCTGGAACAGCAACAGAGGGACAGGCCTAATCCACTCACGAGGAAGCAGTTGACCAAGATTAGAGCAGAAATCAATGAATTAGAAACCAG
>NC_048223.1:111427209-111433799 GCF_002007445.2 Ailuropoda melanoleuca | reverse complement strand
GGCACTGGAGGAGATAATGCTAAGTGAAATAAGTCAAGCAGAGAAAGACAAATATGTGATTTCTCTCATCTATGGAACATAAGAACTAGGATGATCGGTAGGGGAAGAAAGGGATAAAGAAGGGGGGGCAATCAGAAGGGGGAATGAAACATGAGAGATTATGGACTCTGAGAAAGAAACTGAGGGCTTCAGAGGGGAGGGGAGTGGGGGAATGGGATAGACCGGTGATGGGTAGTAAGGAGGGCGCATAGTGCATGGTGCACTGGGTGTTATACGCAACTAATGAATCATCGAACTTTACATCGGAAACTGGGGATGTACTGTATGGTGGCTAACATAATATAATAAAAAATCATAAAAAACATAAATTAATTAAAAAAATACATAAGAAAAAAATGAACTATCATGTCTTCCACAAGGAAAATAAATCACTAAAAACAGGATTCAGGTAACGGGGTCCTCTGTTGCACAGTTGAAAAAGTTGGACTGAAAATAGAGACTTTTTATTTTTGAAAATCCCATCTTATTCTCAAAACCACCACTCTCCATGGAACTTGTATTTTACAGCTGAAATAATCAGTTTCTGTAGGGTGTTATTACTTACACTATCTTTTCTGTTGAGAGAAAAAGTGTTTTCAAAGCACAAGTTCCCAATCTTTCAAAATAAGTCATCTTGCTAGAAAATGAAAATGTAACTTTAGTATGTCCAAATGTCAGCATATAAAAGGAATTCTTTTCCAACTTGTAGCTACCTATGGAGAGCTATTGTGGGCATTTCCACAGACCAGCTGCCCATAGGGATGTGTAGAACAGACAAAAGCTTTGAATGGTCCAGCCCTAAAGAATGATATAACCAAAAACACAAGACAAACACAGTAAAAGAATCTTCTCACTTGTCTGCATTTTTTTCTCTTTTCCTTCATATGACATACTAGAAACATAATTTTTCTATTTTTAAAAAATTGTAAACATTTCTTCATAATATGCTGTGCTAGAAAAAGACTGGAATTAAAATAAATTTTGTCTTCTGGGAGTGTTTTTTAAGGCCTCTCCTCACAGAGAATTTTCTAGGTTCAGTTCTGCAGTTGAATTCTGAGATCCAGGTAGAATAGAGAGCTAGGAGTGTTACCTTAATCATTCTCAGTGCGCAGAGTCAGAGGTAGGAGGCGGCAGACCTGAGGTACAGCCCCAGGCCAGGGTGGGAGTGAGATAGTAATGAAACACAGAACCAGAAGCAAAGCTCTGGCTTAAAGTGACTGTAGTTTTGGTATAAGCAAGGAGCTTATGATTACAGCCCTGAATATTGTAGCCACCTTTGGAAGATGGGACCATGATGAACGGTGCCAGGATAAAAGAAAGCAAGGAGGCATTTCCTGGGACCAGTGGGATCACCAGGACACTTTCATACGTAAAGATGGCATGAGGACTTGGCCAATTTGAGCAGACTTCTTGAACTTGTCTTCTTCTCCTCCTTATATTAGGTCAAATTTTTCATGGCATTCAGGGCCCTTATTTATCTGATTCCAAGCTACTTTCCTGCCTTATTACTGATTTCTTCAATCTCACCATTTATGTACATAACAGTCAAGCCAAATACACAAGCGCCACACACTCCCCCATATTTTTATGTTTTCTCTTTCGGTCGGTCCTTCTCCCCATGTAGCACTTCTGAAATCCATCTTTTTTCTCTGCATTCTCATGCTCACTCCTCTTCCCCCATGTTGCCTGGCTCCTGAAGGCAAAGCTGAGTCTGCCTGATTCCTTGTTCCCTACAAGGCCAGGCATATGTCTTGAATACAACAGACGTTGGAGGTAAAGAGAGAAGTTCAGTCAGAATGAGGCTAATCCATGGGGCACCTTGCTTAAGTATAACAGTCTGAAATCAAATGGGTTTGAATAATGCTTCCCTTTCTATTACTACAGTTCCCAGTTTTCTCATCTTTTTTTTAAAGATTTTTTTATTAATTTTAGAGAGAGAGCANGTCAGAATGAGGCTAATCCATGGGGCACCTTGCTTAAGTATAACAGTCTGAAATCAAATGGGTTTGAATAATTCTTCCCTTTCTATTACTACAGTTCCCAGTTTTCTCATCTTTTTTAAAAGATTTTTTTATTAATTTTAGAGAGAGAGCACATGAGCAGGGTGAGGAACAGAGGGAGAGAGAGAGAATCCCAAGCAGACTCCCTGCCAAATGTGGAGCCAGTGGAGGGGCTTGATCTCAAGACCTGGAGATTGTGACCTGAGCTGACCTAATGAGCCAGACGCCCAACTGACTGAGCCACCCAGGCACCCCCCAGTTTTCTTATCTATTAAACACGTTCCGTCCTTCACTTTTTTTCAGGTCTCTGGTTTTCATGCTGTGGGCACAGAGCTCTAAACAATTCAAGGAGGTCTCCAGAAACTGCAAAGAAGGTGCAAATTGGTAACATTTTATCTTGGTATCAGGGTATTGACTGTACTTCTCCCATATCCAATCTCAAGAAAGCAGGCAGGTGCAGAAAGTACATGAATTCTCCACATGAATTCAGAAAATGGTTCACAAGACTCTTTTTAAAAAATTTATGGATTAATTAAAATAACCATTACTTTATTAAAATAATATCATGTGTGAAATCTCACTGTATGGAAAAAACTAATGTGAACTTTCATATAAGACTTGCTGGGTGTTGTTCTGTGGAAGGATGAGAGAACTCGGACTTCTAGTACTAACTACTCAAGGTGCTTGCCAATGGACATGACTTAGTAAGGGGATGGATCAAAGAAACTGTAGGGAAGAGAGAATGCTTTCTCTAAACTTCAGGGTCCTCCAGCTGGACCATGAATTCAATTTACATGAGACAGATTAACAGGAGGAAAAATCCCAAAGTCTTGTTATATGTGCACAGAGCCTAGTACTGAAATCGAGACCCACGAAATGACCAAGGCAGGCAGTTTTTATACATTTTAGACAAAGAGACAATAACGGTGATGAATTTACAGAATAAGGAAAGTAGGTGCTTGAGAGCTTTGATAAGTAAGGAATTCTAAGTGGAATTTGGGTTGAGGCAGTAGATTAGTAAAAAAGTAACAGGGTTTATTTCTACAGTTTTCTCAACTTTAAAGTTCCTATCCCTGGTGATAAGAATGTCTTTTTACTTCTTAGGAAGGGTGGATGTTTTTTATATGGGAGATTTGTTTCCTGCTTTCAGGGGGGACAGGAGAGAATCTCATAGTCCTCCCACCAGTTGTTTGCCAAGTAGCTTCAATTCAAAAAAGTCAATATACCATTGAGGTACATTTTGGGGCAGCCTGCCCTGGGTCCCAGCAAAGCCAACCTGCGAAGAAATCATCAAACAAGGAGGAGAAAATAAACCTTGTTAAAACTACACATCATTCAGTTGGACATTAGACCTCTAAAATCTGCTTTTATTTGATATAAATACTCAATTTCACCTGATAAATTGTCATTTTGCTTAACCATGGCCTTGTTTTAAGATGTCTTCCATTTGAGTAAAGGAGGAAGTAATAAAAAGAGCATAGACCTCAAAATTCTGCAGATCTGGTATAGCTTGTAGATCTGCAATTTACTTATTTTTCCTGAACCTTGATTTCAATAAAATAGGTACGCTAGTAACTGTCTTGAAAGATTATTATTATACATGTACATTACATGTGATGCATCTAAAGTTGTTTTCCAGTGAATAATTTTCCTGCCCCTCCTCCACACTTTCAAAGGGGAATATGAAATAAGAAGCTACTAAAACAAAAGCAATATCAGGTGAGAACTTCCCATTTTTGTCTACAGATTTTGATTAGAGGATATCAAGAAATCATCTTCATTTCATCTCATGCATTAATTCATTATCATGGAAAGAGAAAAAAAGAAGTGCATCTGACTTTCCCTCCATTCCCATCTCTGACTAATGAGCTTCCCCCGGTCCAAGCTGCTGTGAAGTTCTGGGCTCTGGATTCTGGTCTTAGCAAGGTGAATCTAGGTGAGAGTCTACATAGCAGCTTCAGAGATCCCCAGAGAACTGGAATGTTGTGCATTCTGGGAAAACTTTAGCCCAAGAAAATATGAACCGGAGGTTAATACATACGTACTTCCGGGGTCCTTTTAGTCATCAAGAAGCTAAAGGGGCATTGAGCAAGTGGATAACCCTTCTCTATTTTTGAGGCTGGAATTGTTCAAGGACATGGAGAACACAGCAACCCATGGGCATAAAATAGTTTACTTCCCAATCCTTTCAAGATTGCTGTCACAATGCGAGACCTGGTAAGCTAACAGAACAACTCATCTATGGGGACACAAGAACCAGAGAAAGGAAGGTCAAATGGAATAGGTGCATAGCAATACTGAGGTACTGGATGACAGTAAGAACAAAACAAAATTATTTAAGGAGCTTCAGATACAGCACAGAAAAACATGATGAATTCTTAATTTTTAAACAAAAAATTTCCAAATGTGAGCTGAATTACCAACAATGACCAAATAAGTCAAAAACTTGTATAGATCAGTTGCCACAGAGATTGGTGAGGAATGCAAGGATCTGTGGAAAAGGCATCAAGAGTTCAACAGATGACTGGATTAAGAAGATGTGGTCCATATATACAATGGAATATTACTCAGCCATTAGAAAGAACAATTACCCAACATTTGCAGCAACATGGACGGGACTGGAGGAGATTACGCTAAGTGAAATAAGTCAGGCAGAGAAAGACAATTATCATATGGTTTCACTCATTTATGGAACTTAAGAAATAGGAAGATCGGTAGGGGAGGAAAGGGATAAAGAAAGGGGGGTTAATCAGAAGGGGGAATGAAGCATGAGAGACTGTGGACTCTGGGAAACAAACTGAGGGATTTAGAGGGAGGGGGTGGGGGATTGGGATAGGCCGGTGATGGGTATGTGAATAAAAAATTATAATTAAAAAAAAGAAAAGAAAAGGCACCAAGAGCAGACGGGCTCAAGAGTAAGTGATTTTGAACTTAACAGAAGAAACACTTCTGAAGTTATCTAGGCTTCTTTTTTTTTTATAAAAATGGAAACATTCCCACTTCATTTCATGAAACCAACATTATATTCATACTCAACCTGATAAATACAGTACAAAAGAGAAATCTGCAGACTAATCTCAATCATAATTTAAAATATAGCCTCTCTAAAGATGCTATTAGCAATAGAATCTGACAGGGTCATCAAAAGAATACTACAATATGACTCAAAAGACTTATTTTGGGAAATGTGTGGATAGTTCAAGCCAGAAAAAAAAAACTCAATATATTCCAACATATCAACTAATAAAGGACAAAATAGATGTAACCTGCCAGTGTCAGATAGAGGCATTTGGTAAAATACACAGTCATTTCTAAAACTTGCTAAGTATTACTAACTAGTTAATAAAGTAACTTAAATATAATATTTTCCCAAGCCCAATAGCATATAATACTCTAAAGAAGAAAACCATAGACCATTTATAATAACAGGAGTAATACAGTGCCTACTCTCAAGATTATTAATCAACATTGTCTTGGCAATTTAAATAAATACAGTAAGATAAGAAAATAAGATAATGGGTATGAACACTGGAAGAGATATAGCTATCTATTTTTTGCTGATAATGTGATCATGATAATGTGACCCAGAAAATCCTAGAGACTATAGAAAAAACTCTAACAGTAGTAAGAGCATTTGGTTGGTACCTAGATATAAGATTACTACATTTGTATAACTAATACATACACACACACAAACTGACACACATACATATGTGTGTGTGTGTATCTCCCATAAAGTTCTTTATAGAGCAACATTAGGTGATGTAACAGATAAACATTGGGATTCAGTGGCCCATTGTAGCTGAACTTGATGTTCCCTTCATGAATAGATGAGAGTGGAATGGGTGGAAGGAACATCATTCCCAGAGTCATTCAAGGAACTCAGGTTGATAGGGGCTCTGCCCAATTTATTTCAAGGCTCCTAAGGTTGTTTGGGGTATTAATATCTAAATGACAGCTAGAGAAAGAAAGAAAGCCTGGGATATTTTTGAGCCAGGCCTGAAGCTAGTGAACAACACTTCTATCACATTCTGTTAGCCTAAAGTCAGTCATTTGGAACCAGCAGATATAAGGGAATCTTGGAATTATAGTCCTTGGGGGACTGGACAGCCATTCCCTACGAATAACTTTTCACTCGTGAGAGAGAGAACAGAAATCTTCAGGGCATAGCTTACCTCTATGCTATAAGTAGGCACTATTATTTCCATTTTACAGGAGAGAAGGAAGTTTAAATGGCATGTCCAAAACCATCTCGGTGGTAGCAGTAGATACAGGATTTGAACCCTGGCAGTCTTGTTCCAGAATCCATGGTTTTAGCCACTATGCTACATTAGACTATATCATACAGCTTTTGTCTATTTTAGAAATAAACACCAAGAAATGGAGGTAGGAAAAAAATCATCTGCACTAGTGGAAGAAGCTACAAAGTTATCAGGCATTTGTTTAATGAGAAAGACAAAGGGCCTATGTCAAGAAAACTAGACATAAAGGATCTATATTCTAGAAACTACAAATCACTCTTGAAAGACATTGAAGAAGACACAAAAAGAA
>NC_048223.1:111421245-111427109 GCF_002007445.2 Ailuropoda melanoleuca | reverse complement strand
GGGAATGAAACATGAGAGACTATGGACTATGAGAAACAAACTGAGGACTTCAGATGGGAGGGGGGTGGGGGCATGGGATGGACTGGTGTTGGGTAGTGAGGAGGGCATGTGTTGCATGGTGCACTGGGTGTTATACGCAACTAATGAATCATCGAACTTTACATCGGAAACCAGGGATGTACTGTATGGTGACTAACACAATATAATGAAAAAACATTAAAAAAAAAAGAAAACTAGAAGATGTCATTGAAGGATATAAAAAATGAATAGATAAAAAAGCACTGCATATTCTTGAATAAAACTTAATAGCATGAAAGTGTTGATTCTCCCAGAATTAGTAACCCCAAAAAGTGCATTTTAAAAAATTAGACATGTATATGAAATAACAAATTGCTCAATATTAGTCTGCAAAAACACAACATTGGGGAATATTAGAGTATACTACAATCAAATTAAAGTGGAAATACCAGAGAAATAGGTAGAGTAAAATAGAGAATCCAGGAAAAAAGTCTCACCATGTATTAAAATTTAATAGATGTTAAAGATACTATTTTGATTCAGTAGGAAAGGACAAATTATTAAACAATGGTGATAATATAACTGGTCTTCCATGATGAAGGAAATAACATTGGTCTTTATATTACATCATCTCTGAAAATAAATTCCAGATAGATGAAAGTCTTGAATGTAAATAACAAAAATGTAAATATATATATATATATTAGTAAAAATCAGGGAGATTATATATTTGATCTAAAACCAAGAGAAATTTTGTTAACCAAGACAGGAGACCACAAACCACTTTTTAAAAAATAAACATACTTGCTTTTACAAAAATAATGTATAAAATGCTTCCTGCATAACAAAATATAAATCAATAAAAAAAAAAAACTATGTATGGGAGGGGCCAGCTGTGCAGCCAACCAAAAATTAACAATTTTAAATATATGTAAATAGGTCTTACAAATTGACAGGAAACAAACAGTTGAACAGGAAATTGAGCCAAAAATATGAATAAACAATTCAAAGAAAGAGAAACCCAAGTGGCTGTCATACACATTTAAGACTTCTCCAACTCACTAGTGGTCAGGGAAATACAAATTAAAGTAACAATGAAATGTCACATACCTATCAAACTGACAAAAATTGTTAAAGTCTCTATTACTTATTCCTGAAGGATAATTTAAGTACACATTCAACCATTGCTGATAGAAATCTGAATTGTGAGGTCCTTTGGAGAAAGCAATCTGGAAATATCTATTTAAAAATACACCATTTGACAGGCAATTCCATAGAAATAAGCAAATCACATCTCAAGATATAAGTCATTCAATCCATCAGAAAAATGAAGTGAACTTGTGAACTACAATATTTTTGAAAAATAAAAACAATACATTTATTTATGTGATCGCTCTGCTTTCATCAGTGAGGATCTGCCCCTCATCAGTGCCATCCTCGTTCTAAGTCTGAAGTGTCAAAGCCAGCATACCTCTGTGGCTCAGTGATCAGTGCTCAGGTAAGGCTAATTTAGGATAGGCCTCCCATGTTTGGGCTAATCTCAAGGTGTCTAGACCTCCGGGTTCAAGCTGAGGTGATGAGAAATAGTTTTTACCTATTATGTTTGGGACAGAATGGAAGGGTGTGTGCAAGGACTTCCCTCGGAAGTCTCTCCAAGGAAAGTGCAGGAAAGGGGTACAGTCGGGAGGAAAGAACAATATAGGAATGTTAGAATAATTGACCTTGCTGCTTGTGGTCCATCATGGCACTTTGGCCTCCAGTTTATTCACCCTGCCCTTGGGAATCTCCTCCCACACCAACTCTGGGCTTGGTCATGTGGCTCCCTTTGGTTAAGCAAGGAGAGACTTGAAAAATGCTTGCACATTTGGGCTTGCTTTCTCTCGTCCTTGGGAACCCCAAGACCAACACAGTGTGAACAAGATTGATCCAGTCCAGGGGATGATGAGTGACATTTGGCCTAGTTATCCTAACAGCCAGCCAACCACCAACCACCAACCGTCAAACACATGAATGAGGCCATCGCCCACTAGCCGATGGAAGATGCCTGAGTGAGCCCAGATAAGATCATCACAACTGCCCAGGTGGGCGCAGCTCAAAATGTCAACCCACTAAATCTAGAGCTGATGAAATGAATATAACGTTAAGGCACTAACTTTGGGAATGGTTTGTTACACTGCGAAGGCTGCTATGCTACCAACGGGCCAGGAAACAAAAATGTCATAAAACTAAGTTGAGAGTCTCTTGAATACCCGTGTTTTAAAGTGAGAAGCTTATGTGAATATAACCAAGTGTAAAGCTATAGAAATGCATCAGAGTAGAGAGATGATATAACAGAAGGGCGATAGGAAAGAAAGACAAAGCTTACATGGAACAATAAAAATATCTAATCAACTTGATTCAACCTGTGAAAGAAAACTGAAGTATGAAATAAAAGCATTGAAAAAGTGTGAATGCTTAGGTTGTATGAATAATGGAGTTTGATTATAAGCATATCTAATTTCTCTAATATTAAATTAAAGTAGTTCTAAAGACATATGGTACATTAGATGTAAAAACAGAAGACTCCAAGTACTGAATTATTTTTTTTAAATTGAATCATTTTTGTAAAAAATCCAAGCAATACCTAATTAGTTTGAATGAGTGCTTATGATGTATGGCTTGGAAAGAATTGTTTTAAATATGAGGCATACAGTAAGGAGCTGGGGAACAATGGTCAGTGTAGATCAACCCAAATGAAATCCACTGCCTGCCGACACAGGAATTATTATTATGATTTTCTCCTGAGCTTTGTTTTCCATTACTGTCGTCAATGAGAAATAATTTATTTCTCTGCCCAACTCATCTTATTCCCAAAGGATCACTTTAAAAAGCCTTTATTAAGTACTTCGGGTAGACTCAGAAAGATAAGACCTGTAGTGGAAAGAATGGTGTGGATGGTGGAGTCACACCCTGTCCCCAAAAGATTTCTCAGGAAAAACACCACTCTACGGTGATGTACATGTTACGTATTCGAAAGCACGAATGATATGTTATCTATTGAAACTTCATTACTGTCCTGGGAAGGTAGGCATTCTCCCCTTTGTGTGGATGAAAAATTTTAGACCTTGCAAACTGGCCAGCTCCCTGGCTCTTGCCCCATAGGTGTTAGTGGTTCCAAATATAGCACACTGCCTCCAAATACAGCACACTGCCTCCAATGGCCGAGGGGCTGGAAAACTCGCTCCTTGTTCTTGATTCTCCACTAGGACAATGGTTTGAAAAGCTTGGTGAGAAGCCCTATTGCTCATAGAGCTTCCTTATCCCAGATGTCACCTTTCAAGTCCCCCAGCAGATCACAGGCTGTCCCTGTGCCTTAAATGCCATCCTCATTGTAGAGATGTCCCTGCTTGCCCTCAGAGCGCCCACACTCTTTCATTTTTATCAGTCCTCTTGCCTTTGCTGCCCTGTGCTCCTGATAGCCCTATGACAACTAAGTCAAACATGCACTTCTATAAATATGGGGGCAATCGTTTTGCTAAATTAATTTGTTCTGCCACTGCAAACCTAAAAGCTCCTTTGAAGGAAAACAAAAGAGCACAGAGAGTTGGATTTTAATTTTTGGACACACAGACCATGTTCTCCAGAAATTTAATTTTCTAGATTAATGAATCATATCAGATATTGTAAATTAGAAATTCCTTTTACAGCATGGAAGACAGTGCAAATAAATTGAATCTACTTACTGAAGAAGACATTGTGGTAGCCACGTGTCAAACACACTTAAACATGGCTTTGTGTTTTTTAGGTTGTGTTGAATTGGTTCTTTGCAATTAGAAATCCCCTTTCGAGGGGCGCCTGGGTGGCACAGCGGTTGAGCGTCTGCCTTCAGCTCAGGGCATGATCCTGGCGTTGTGGGATCGAGCCCCACATCAGGCTCTTCTGCTATGAGCCTGCTTCTTCCTCTCCCATTCCCCCTGCTTGTGTTCCCTCTCTCGCTGGCTGTCTCTATCTCTGTCGAACAAATAAATAAAATCTTAAAAAAAAAAAAAAGAAATCCCCTTTCGAGCTTCTCATCAGATTGGTCTCTAAAAAGACTAGGGTTTCCTCACTTCCTCCCCTTCGCCCCCCACCTTTTTTAGAATTTAGGAAGGATCTGAACCATCTGGAAATGCTGAAATATCAAAAAATCCAGTCCAACAGGCTACTTATGCAATGACAATAGCATTTTACATCTATTATAACATCATTTCCAAAGCATGACTACACATGTGATTTCATTTGATCCACATAAATTTCTAAAGCGTGTACAGAGAAGTTATTGGAAGAAACTAGCATTTTGTTTCCATTTCAAGAACAGGAGCATTTAGGAAGAAAGCTTAGGAGATTTGCTGGCCACCAGTGGAAGGATTGCCGAGGGAGCCTTGTTCCCTCCAAACCAGCTTACTCTCTCCTACAGCCTGCAAGTTAGGCTTATCAGAATTACTATCCCATTGCAGAAAGAAGAGCTTTCTATGGCCCTTCACAAGCACTACTGCTCCATATTTGAGAGATAGTGAGAAGTTCCCAGGGCAGGATATCAGGAGACCTGGCTCCACCCCCCACCTGCCCTAAACCACCTATATTGATTTCTTAGACCCAGTGTCTTAAAATGGCCTGCTGTATTCACTAGTTTGTTTTGATGAAAAAATTAAATAATGGATATGAAAGCCTTCTGTGAACCACAAATTACTACATATATGTCAAAAGCAGGACAGAAAATCTGGAAGGAGGGGAGGCTTCCTTCTCTGAGCCCCTGGTCTAGCTTCTGGAGCCAGACAGTACGCAAGGCAGTTTATAGTATCTCATTTAATCCTCACATCAGCCCAGGAAGCTAAGTAGTAGTATTATTAAGTCCCTTAATTTCTTTCCTAATTATTTTAAATTATGAAATAATTTGAACATTTTATAGTACAAAAACATACTAGTTCAGAAAACACAGCATAAGCATCTTCCCCACCGAGATCCACAGATGTTAACATTTTACAAATATTCTTCAGATGTCTCTTTTTCTCTCCAAGAAATAAAATGTCTCTTTTTCTCTCCAAGAAATCAAATGTTACCCTCACTTGTCCCACCTTCATCATGTCCCTCTACCTCCTGGGTATCCCTCCTGTGGATGTGTTTATACTTTTACTATTTGTATCTGTATCCATAAGAAACGCACACTAAATTTTTGTGTTTTAAAAATTTACGTGTGGGGGCGCCTTGGTGGCTCAGTTGGTTAAGCGTCTGCCTTCAGCTCAGGTCATGATCCCAGAGACCTGGGATCGAGCCCTGCATCAGGCTTCCTGCTCCATGGGGAGTCTGCTTCTTCCCCTCCCTCTGCCTCTCCCCCACCCCGCCCCGGCTTGTTGCTCTCTCTCCCNTTCTCTCCAAGAAATCAAATGTTACCCTCACTTGTCCCACCTTCATCATGTCCCTCTACCTCCTGGGTATCCCTCCTGTGGATGTGTTTATACTTTTACTATTTGTATCTGTATCCATAAGAAACGCACACTAAATTTTTGTGTTTTAAAAATTTACGTGTGGGGGCGCCTTGGTGGCTCAGTTGGTTAAGCGTCTGCCTTCAGCTCAGGTCATGATCCCAGAGACCTGGGATCGAGCCCTGCATCAGGCTTCCTGCTCCATGGGGAGTCTGCTTCTTCCCCTCCCTCTGCCTCTCCCCCACCCCGCCCCGGCTTGTTGCTCTCTCTCCCTTTCTCTCCCTCTCTCTCTTTCTCTCAAATAAAGAAAATCTTTCAAAAAATTAAAATTAAAAAAAATTTACGTGTCGGGGCGCCTGGGTGGCACAGCGGTTAAGCGTCTGCCTTCGGCTCAGGGCGTGATCC